>NC_080038.1:154416289-154717924 GCF_030020395.1 Manis pentadactyla
AGGAGGAGGGACAGGTAGAAAGGAACACTGAGTTCTAGACGGGAGCAGTTGTGAGCAAAGAGTGTGTTGTGGAGTGACGTTTTCTTTTGAGCATCCAAACTTCCCTCGGTATCTGGTTATTGCTTCTTTACATTCGTAAACATCATAAAATCCACTGATTTCAAAAGCCCAGATGCATATTATTACAGCAATTCAGTTGTTGAGGTGAGAAAAAATGAGAAGGGCCTAGCTATAGCACTGAATATATGACTGAGCACTGCCACAACTGAGCAGAAAGAATCCACGGTGGCGGGAAGGGCTATTTACTACTGACTGTCTCTCGGGGCACTCAAACAGAATCACTTTTATTTATTTATTTTTTGGTGTCAGTAATGTACAATTACGTGAGCAACTTTATGTTTACTAGGCTCCCCTTCCTACACCATCCCCCACATTGTCAAGTCCACTCCCCACTCCTCATTACAGGCGCTGTCCATCAATGTAGTAAGTTGCTTTTGAATCACTACCTGTCTTCTGAGTGTTATACTGCAATCCCCGTGGCCCCCCACGCCCTACATTGTGTGTGCAGATTGTAATGCCCCCTTTACACCCTTATCACTCCTTTCCCACCCATCCTCCCAGGTCCCTTTCCCTTTGGTAACTGTTAGTCCATTCTTGGGTCTGTGAGTCTGCTGCTGTTTTGTTCCTTCCCGTTTTTCCTTTGTTCTCATACCTCACAGAGGAGTGAAATCCTTGGTACTTGTCTTTCTCCACCTGGCTTTTTTCACTGAGAATAACACCCTCTAGCTCCTTCCGTGTTGTTGCAAATGGTGGTAGAACTTATTTTCTTCTTATGGCTGAATGATATTCCATAGTGTGTATGTACCACCTCTTCTTATCCATTCATCCCCTGATGGACACTTAGGTTGCTTCCATTTCTTTGCTATTGTAAAGAGTGCTGCGATCAACATAGGGGTGCATCTGTCTCTTTCAAACTGGGCTCCTGCACACTTAGGGTAAATTCCTAGGGAGGAATTCACGGGTCAAATAGTATTTCTGTTCTTCGGTTTTTTGGGGAACCTCCATACTGCTTTCCACAATGGTTGAGCTGACTGACATTACCACCAGCAATGTAGGAGGGCTCCCGTTTCTCCACACCTTTGCCGACATCTGTTGTTGTCTGTCTTTTGGGTGGTGGCCATCCTAACTGCTGTGAGTTGATACCCCACTGTGGATTAATGTGTATTTCTCTGATAGTTAGCGATGTGCAGCATCTTTTCATTTGCCTGTTGGCCACCTGAAATTGCTTCTGTGGAGAAGTGTCTGTTCAGATTCTCTGCCCATTTTGTAATTGGATTTATTTGCTATTTGTGTGTTGAGGTTCGTGAGCTCTTGATACATGTTTTGGATGGCAACGCCTAATCAAATGTCTCATCAGTGAATATATTCTCAAATAATGAAGGATGTCTTTTGGTTCTACTGATGGTGGTCAAACAGAATCTTACCAAACCCCCTTCCACTTCATTCAAAATCTGACTAATTATTCCTTTTTTCCTGAACACCAACCAGCCGAGAAAATTGGAATGAAGAGGAGAAGCTGTGATACAGGAACATCTAGTGTAAAACTGAGAGGTGAGGTGGTGTGGAGACTGGTAGGTTGTATCTTGCCATTTGCTGCTTTCAAGGGTCATAGGGAAAAAAGATTGCCAAGGAGATGAAGCCCAGGGTGTTGACGTCTCCTAGTATCGGTGGAGCCACGTAGCCTCTAGCCATTGATGGGAAGGCTAGCATGCGGCACTGTTGTCTTTCTTGTGGTGTTAGATGAGCGGCGTCCCCCATATGCAGTTCAGTCAGAGCCCATGTGGGACTGTCCTGACACAGGCTGGGTGGACCCTAGAGCTGTGCCGTTCCTGCTGGGCTCTTGCAGCACCCCTCTCGGGACCGGGCCTTAGCAGCGCTCCCAGAGAGAGAGAGATAGAGAGAATTGTGCTCTAGAGATAGGGGCAGTTTTATTTTCTGTAGCTCCCTGAGCATGCTCCTGATGTTTATTTTGAGATCTCTTTCTCAGGAAGATTTATTTGAGTCCAGTTACCGGGTTCCTTTGAACGTTCATATTTGTAGGTGGCGCCCTCTAGCTCCGAGAAGCTTTACTCTCTGGAGATGCTCAGCCCTTGGGGGGATGGCAGGGGTCCCAGGGGAGCAGTGCCAGTGCCCAACCCCGCCGGGAGTAAAGAGGTCTTAACTTCTTCCCGACCACAGTGCCCATCTCCACTGCCAGGGCCAGTATGAGGAACATGCAGGGAGATGCTGCCGAAGGTGGGGACGGCCGTTTTGCAGGCCGGTGCTGGTGGTGAGGCAGGCCGTGTACCAGTCAGATCACGGTAAGGGGCCTGGGAGCAGCGAGGCCAGCCAGGGGGATGAAGCGACCAGAGCTCCTGAAAAATTCCCCGCCTGATGGGCAGAGTGCACGTGGGCAGTTTGGCACACCTGTCCTTTCTCCTGCGTGGCAATCCCTGTGGAAGCCTTGCCCCTTTAGCAGTTCTCTCACTGTTAGGAGTCTCTCAGACTGTCCGCCTTTTTTTTGTCCCACAGCGGCCAGATGTGGATCCCTGTGTTGTCCCACAAGTGGCTGGAACCTCAAGGCTCTCGAAGTCTTCTGCCTCTCTTTGCTTTCCAACCCCACCAATCTTCCTGTGCACACCACATGTATGGTAGGTTCGTGCTCAGAAAGCACATCTCCAGGGCTGTACAGCACACTTCTCCTTGAGGTGACAGGATGCTGCAGCAGCTTTCCTCCCTGCTGTTCTTCCACGATTTGATGTAGTTGTTCTATTTCCAAATAGTACGTATGTATGTGGTTTTGATTTTGGGAGGATGTTTCCACATCCCCTCTCATGTGAGCCGGGGTCATTAATCCCATCAGCACATCTTTTTTATGTTTTTCTTTTTCAGTTTCACTTGTCTAGTGTACCTGTTCCCAACCCCTCAACTTGTAGTTATGCTTCGTCCTTGGAAACCAAGTGAGTCCCTTGAAAGGGAGCACGTAGGTGGTCTTGAGTTTTCATCCCTTCTTTTAACCATGTGTCTTTTGATTTTTAGCACTCAGAGACTGTCCGTTTATTCTGACAATTGAGAGCTGTGACCTTATTGCACATGAAATATCTTTTTTGTCATCATTAATCTACAATCATGCGAAGAACATTATGATCACTAAGTACACCAAGTCCTTCCCCAAACCCTGTTATAGTCGCTATCCATCAGCGTTGGTTGCTGTACACCGATTCAACATGTCCCCCCCCATACACCACGTTACAGTCGCTGTCCATCAGCGTGTAGTAAGATGCTGTAGAATCTCTAATTGACTTCTCTGTGTTGTACAGCCCTCGCCATGCACAACAGCCCCCATGCATTATACATGCTAATCCTAATGCCCCCTTTCTTTCTAACTGCCCTTATCCTTCCCTTCCAACCCATCCAGCCCAGTCACTTTCCCTTTGGTAACTGTTAGTACTCTCTCGGTTTCTGTGAGTCCACTGCTATTTTTTTCCTTCAGTTTTTCTTTTTTGTTATACTCCACACATCAGTGAAATCATTTGGAACTTGTCTTTCTCTGCCTGGCCTATTTCACTGAGCATAATACCCTGTAGCTCCATCCACATTGTTGCAAATGGTAGGATTTGTTTTCTTCTTACGGCTGCTTACTGCACTTTTTAAACTGGATTTCTGTCTTCTCTTTGGTCTGTATTTTCGCTATGTGCTTTCACCATTTCTTTCCTGGTTATGAGCAATACCTTTATGTTAATCGATATGTACCTATATTTATCTATCTGTCTGTATGTCTATCTATCAATGAATCAGTCATCTTTTTGTCTGAACATCTGTCCTTGTATGCAGAACAGTTAACAACATAGACAATGTGCCTTCGCTACTTTATGCTTCCAAAAATCTTACAAGGTAAGTAGGTTGTAAGGAGAGTCCTGGGTTCCCTGAGACACTTGCAGGTTGAGTCAGAAGTGTACTTACAAAACCAGAAAATGGTTGTGCCGGGACTTGAACCCGTGTCTCTATCCTCTGTCCTCTTTCATCTCCTTCTAACTTGTTGTCTGTATTTCGCCACATTCATTGACTAAGTGCTCCCTGAAGACCACGAGCATCATTCCTCTGGGCCTGTTGTCAACAGAAAAGTAAACTTGTTGCTTTGCACACCACCATGTTTGAAGGACATCAGCGTGATAACCGCCGATAGGACGGAGGGTCAAATAAAAAGGAACACCAATTTCTAGACATGAGCAGTTGGGAGTTAAGAGTGTATTGTGGAGTGACGTGTTTATTTGAGTGTCCAAACATCCCTCTTTAGGTGGTTTTTAGATCTTCACATTCGTGAACATCATAAAACCCACTGATTTCAAAGGCCCAGACCCATATTATTACAGCAATTCAGTTGTTGAGTTGAGAGAAAATGAGAAGGATATTGCTGCACCACTAAATCTATGTCTGGGCACTGCTGATACCAAACAAAAAGCATTCACAGTGGCCAGATATGGCTATTTTCTACTGACTGTCTCTGGGGGACACACACAGAATCCATTTGATTGATTGTTTTTCGGATTCACTTATGTTGGGTACCTCTCACCACCCCTACGGCTTGTAGTTTTTCTGTGTCCTTGGATCCCAAGTGAGTCTCCTCTAAGAGAGAACGTAGGTGTTCTTGAGTTTTCATCCCTTCTTTTATCCCTGTGTCTTTTGTTTGGAGCACTCAAAGCCTGTCCTTTTACACTAATGATTCAGAGCTGTGCCCTTATTGCACTTTAAAATTCTTTTTTTATCATTAATCTACAATCACTTGAAGAACACTATGTTTACTAGGATCCCCCCTTCATCAAGTCCTCCAGAAAAACCTCTTACAGAATGTGTCCATCAGCATAGTTGGATGCTGTAGACTACTTCAACATGAACCTCCCCACACACCCCGTTACAGTCGCTGTCCATCAGCGTGTAGTAAGATGTTGTAGAATCTCTACTTTTCTTCTCTGTGTTGTACAGCACTCCCCATGCCCAACCGTCCGCACGCATTATTCATGCTAATAATAATATCCCCTTTCTTTCTTCCTGCCCTTATCCCTCCCTTATCACCCACCCTGCCCAGTACATTTCCCTTTGGTATCTGTGAGTCCATTCTCGGGTTCTGTGATTCTTCTGCTGTTTATTTCCATCAGTTTTTCTATGTTGTTGTACTCTACACATGAGTAAAATCATTTGGTACTTGTCTTTCTCCTCCTGGCCTATTTCACTGAGCATACTACCGTCTAACTCCATCCACATCATTATAAATGGTAGGATTTGTTTTCTTCTTATGGCTCCTTACTGCACACTTTAACTAGATTTCATTCTTCCTTTTTGTTTTGTACTATCACTATGTGTTTTCACCATTTATCTCCCAGTTATGAGCAATAGCTTTGTGTTAATCGATATGTATCTGTATCTATCTATCTATCTATCTATCTATCTATCTGTCTGTCTGTAACCTATCTATCTATCTACCTACTTATCTATCTATCTTTCTGTCAATATATCTATCTATCTATCTATCTATCTATCTATCTATCTATCTATCTATCTATCTATCTATCTATCTATCTATCTATCTATCTGCTTATCTTCCTGTCTATCTTTCATGACTATCATCTATCTATCTATCATCTGTCATCTATGTATCTGTGAATCTATCGTCTTTTTGTGTGCCCATCTATTCTTATGTACAGAACAGTTAACAACATCGCGTATGTCACTTACCTACATTATGCTTCCAAAAACAGTGCAAGATGAGTAGGCTGTATTGAGAGCACTGGGTTCACTGAGACAATTGCAGGTTGAGTCAGCATCGTGTCCTTACAAATCCAGTAAATACTGGTGCAGGGACTTGAGCTCATATCTCTGTCATCTGTCCTCTTTTCCCTCCTTCTCGATTGCTGACTGTATTTAGCCACATTCATTGACTAAGGGCTACCTTAAGACCACAAGTTTCATTCCTCTGGGCCTCTTGTAGACAGTAAAGTATACTTGGTGCTTTGCTTACCACCATGTTTGAGGGACATCGGCGTGATCACCGCTGAGAGGAGGAGGGTCAAATAAAAAGGAACACCTATGTCTAAACAGGAGCATTTGGGAGCAAAGAGAGTGTTGTGGAGTTACGTATTTGCTTGAGTGTCCAAACTTCACACTTTAGGGGGTTATTACTTCTTTACATTTGTGAACATCATAAAACACACTGATTTCCAAAGCCCAGACTCATATAATTCAGCAATTCTGTTGTTGAGGTGAGAAAAAATGAGAAGTACGTTGCTAAACCACTAAATCAATGGCGGGGCACTGCTGAAAACAAACAAAAAGAATTCACGGTGGCTAGACTCTGCTATTTTCTACTGGCTGTCTCTGGGGACTCAAACAGAATCCATTTGTTTGTTTGTTTGTTTCTCAATTTCACTTGTGTAGGGTACCCGAATCCGCCCCTTCAGCTTGTAGTTTGTGTCCTTGGATCTCAAGTGAGTCTCCAGTAAGGGAGCACATAGGTGGTCTTGTGTTTTCATCCCTTATTCTAACCCTGTGTGTTTTAATTGGAGCACTCAAAGAATATCGGTTTATTCTGATTATTCAGAGCTGTTCCTTTATTGCACTTAAAAATTTTCTTTGTTATCATTAATCTGTAATCACGTGAAGAACATTACGTTTACTAGGCTTCCCATTCAACATTCCGCATCTAAAACTAATTACAGTCGCTGCCCATCAGCGTGTAGTAAGATGGTGTAGAATCCCTACTGTCCTGTCTGTGTTGTACAGTCCTCCCCATGCTACTCCCACCACACACATTATACACACTAATACTAATGCCCCCTTTCTTTCTCCCCACCCTTATCCCTCCCTTCCCACCCAACCTGCCCAGTCCCTTTCCCTTTGGTAACTGTTAGCAAACTCGCGGGTTCTGTGAGTCTGCTGCTATTTTTTCTTCAGATTTTCTTGGTTGTTATACTCCACACATGAGTGAAATCATTTGGTTCTTTTCTTTCTCCACCTGGCCTATTTCACTGAGCATAATACCCTCTAGCTCCATCCACGTTGTTGCAAATGGTAGGATTCGTTTTCTTCTTATGGCTGCTTACTGCACTTTTTAAACTGGATTTCTGTCTTCTCTTTTGTCTGTAGTTTCGCTATGTGATTTCACCATTGCTCTCCTTGTTATGAGCAATAGTTTTGTTTTAATCAATATGTACCTATATCTATCTATCTGTCTGTCTATCCATCTATCTATCTATCAGTCTATCAATTCGTCAATCATCGTTTTGTTTGCCCATCTGTCCTTTTGTACCGAACAGTTAACAAGATAGCCTGTGTCACTTCCTTATATTGTGCTTCCAAAAATCTTTCAAGGTAACTAGGCTGCAGGGAAAGCACTGGGTTCACCGAGACACTTGCAGGTAGAGTCAGCCGCATATTCCTACAAAACCAGGAAATTTTGCTGCAGTGTCTTGAACCTGTGTCTCTCTCCTCTCTCCTCTTTTATCTACTTCTCACTTGCTGACTGTATTTAGTCACATTCATTGACTAAGGGATGCCTGAAGACCACAAGTATCCTTCCTCTGGGCCTGTTTCCGACAGAAAAGTAAACTTGGTGCTTTGCTCATAACCGTGTTTGAGGGACATCGGCGTGATCACCACTGATAGGATGGAACAACAAATGAAAAGGAACACCAATTTCTAGACAGGAGCAGTTGGGAGCAAAGAGTGTGTTGTGGGGTTAAGTGTTTATTTGAGTGTCCAAACTTCTCTCTTTATCTGGATATTGTTTCTTTACATTAATGAACATCATAAAACCCACTGATTTCAAAGTCCCAGATGCTTGTTTTTACACCAATTCAGTTGTTGAGGTGAGATAAAATAAGAAGGACGTTGCTCTACCACTAAATCTAAGGCTGGGGAGTGCTGAAACAAAAGAAAAAGAATTCACGGTGGCTTGATAGGGCTATTTTCTATTGACTATCTCTGGAGACACAAACAGAATCCATTTGTTTGATTGTTTTTCAGTTTCACTTGTGTTGGGTACCTGTTCCCACCACTTCGACTGTAGTTTGTCTGTGTCCTTGCATCTCAAGTTAGTCTCCTGTGAGGGATCACGTAGGTGGTTTTTAATATTCATCCCTACTTTTAACCCTGTGTCTTTTGTTTGGAGCACTCAAAGACTGTTTCTTTTTATTCTGATGATTCAGAGCTTTGAACTTATTGCACTTAAATAATTTTTTTATTATCATTAATCTACAATCACGTGAAGAACATTATGTTTTCTTGGCTCCCCCCTTCACCAAGGCACCCTTAGAAACCTCTTACAGATGCTGTCAATCAGCGGAGTTGGATGCTCTAGACCCCTTCACCATGAACCACCCCACACACACCATTACAGTCGCAGACCATTAGCGTGTAGTAAGATGCTGTAGAATCTTTACTTGTCTTCTCTGTGTTGTACAGCCCTATCCAAGCCCACCCGACCCCAAGCTTTATACATGCTAATCCTAATTTCCCATTTCTTTCTCCACACCCTCATCTCTCCCTTCCCAACCACCCTGCCCAGTCCCTTTCCCTTTGGTAACTGTTAGTCCGCTTTTGTGTCCTGTGAGTATGCTGCTGTTTTTTTCCTTCAGAGTTTATTTGTTGTTATACTCCACACAGGAGTAAAATCATTTGGTACTTGTCTTTCTCCACCTGGCCTATTTCAATGAGCATACTACCATCTTGCTCCATCCACATCATTGCATATGGTAGGATTTGTTTTCCTCTTATGACTGCTTACGGCAGTTTTTAAACTGGACTTAATTCTGTCTGTTTGTTGTTTCGCTATGTGCTTTCACCATTGATCTCCTGTTTATGAGCAATAGCTGTATGTTAATCGATATGTATCTGAATCTCTCTATCTGTCTGTCTATCTATCTATCAATCTCTCTATCTGTCCTTCTATCTTTCTTTCTATCTATCTATCTATCTATCTATCTATCTATCTATCTATCTATCTATCTATCTATCTATCTATCTATCTATCTATCTATCCTTCTTTCTATCTATCTTTCTATCTATCTATCTTTCTGTCATCTATCTATCATCTATCATCTATCTATCTATTTATGAATCAATCATCTTTTTTTCTTCCCATCTATCCTTATGTACAGAACAGTTAACAACATCGCCTATGTCACTTTCCTACATTATGCTTCCAAAAATCCTGCAAGGTAACTAGGACGTAGGAAGAGCACTGGGTTCATTAAGACACTTGCAGGTCTAGTCAGCCTCGTGTGCTTACAAAACCTGTAAATGGTGGTGCAGGGATTGGCACCCATATCTCTGTCATGTACCCTCTTTTACCTGCTTCTGTCTTCAAGACAGTACTCAGCCACATTCATTGAATAAGTGCTCCCTGAAGACCACAAGTATCCTTCCTCTGGGCCTGTTGAAGACAGAAAAATATACTTGGTGCTTTGCTCTCCACCAAGTTTGAGGGACATCGGCGTGAGCTCCGCTGATAGGAGGAGCGACAATAAAAAGGAACACCTATTTCTAGACAGGAGCATTTGGGAGCAATGACAGTGTTGTGGAGTTACATGTTTGAGTGTCCAAACTTCCCTCTTTAGGTGGTTATTACTTCTTTACATTCAAGAACATCATAAAACCCACTGATTTGTAAAGCCAAGACGCATATTATTACAGCAATTCAGTTGTTGAGGTGAGAAAACATTAGAAGGATATTGCGGAACCACTAAATGTATGGCTGGGCACAGCTGAAACCAAACAAAAAGAATTCATGGTGGCCAGATAGGACTATTTTCTGCTGACTGTCTCTTGGGACTCAAACAGAATCCATTTGTTTGATTATTTGTTTTTCAATTTCACTCGTGTAGGGTACTTGTCCACACACCTTCGGCTTGTAGTTTATCTGTGTCCTTGAATCACAAGTGAGTCTCCTGTAAGTAAGCACGTAGGTGTCTTGAGTTTTCATCCCTTCTTTTAACCCTGTGTCTTTTGTTTGCAGTACTCAGTGCCTGACCTTTTATTCTGATGATTTAGAGCTCTGCACTTATTGCAATTAAAGTATTTTTTTATCATTAATCTACAATCACGTGAAGAACATTATGTTTACTATGCACCCCACTTCACCAAGTCTCCAAGAAAAACTTCTTCAGTCGCTGTCGATCAGCGTAGTTGGATGCTGTAGAGCCCTTCACCATGTCACCCCCACAGAACCCGTTGCAGTCGCTGTCCATCAGTGAGTAGTAAGATGCTATATGTTCTCTACTAGTCTTCTCTGTGTTGTACAGTACTCCCCATGCACACCCGATCACATGCATTATACTTGCTAATCCTAATGCCCCCATTCTTTCTCCCCACACTTATCCCTACCTTCAGACCCACCCTGCACAGTCCTTTTCCCTTTGGTAACTTTTACTCAACTCTCGGGTTCTGTGAGTGTGCTGCTGTTTTTTTCCTTCAGTTTTACATTGTTGTTATACTCCACACATGAGTGAAATCAGTTGGTACGTGTCTTTCTCCGCCTGGCCTATATCTTTGAACGTACTACCGTCCAGCTCCATCCACATCATTGCAAATGGTAGTATTTGTTTTCTTCTTAGGCTGCTTACTGCACTTTTTAAACTGGATTTCATTCCTCCTTCTTGTTAGTAGTTTAGCTATGTTATTCAACATTCAACTCATGGTTATGAACAATAGCTTTGTGTCAATCGATATGTATCTGTATCTATCTATCTAATGGTCTGTCTGTCTATGTATGTATCTATATATCTGTGTATCTATCTATCTATCTATCTATCTATCTATCTATCTATCTTCCTATCATCTATCTATGATGTCTATCATCTACCAATCTATGTACCTATCTATTTTCTCTGTCGTTTGTCAATCTATCTATCTCTGAATCAATCATTTTTTTGTCTGCGCATCTATCCTTATGAACAGAACAGTTAACAACATAGCCTAGGTCTCTTCCCTACATTATGCTTCCAGAAATCTTGCAAGGTAACTAAGCCATAAGGAGAGCTCTGTGTACACAGATACACTTTCACGTAGAGTCAGACGCGTGTGCTTACAAAACCAGTAAATGGAGGTGAAAGGACTTGAACCCGTATCTCTGTCCTCTGTCCTCTTATACTTCCTGCTCACTTGGTGACTGTATTTAGCCACATTCAGTTAGTAAGTGATCCTGAAGACCACAAGTATCCTTCCTCTGGGCCTGTTCTCGACAGAAAAGTGTACTTGGTACTTTACACACCACCATGTTTGAGGGACATCAGCGTGATCACTGCTGATACTGGAGGGACAAATATAAAGGAACACCTATTTCTGGACAGGAGCAGTTGGAACAAAGAGTGTGTTGTGGAGTGAAGTGTTTTTTTGAGGGAAAAACTACACACTTTAGGTGGTTATTACTTCTTTACATTCGTGAACATCATAAAAAGCAATGATTTTAAATGCCCAGACGCATATTATTACAGCAATTCATTTGTTGAGGTGAGAGGAAATGAGGAGGAATTTGCTGCACCAATAAATCTATGCCTGAGCACTGCTGAAACAAAACAAAAAGAATTCACGGTGGCTAGATAGGGCTATTTTCTACTGACTCTCTCTGGGGACTCAAACAGAATCCTTTTGTTTTTTGTTTCTCAGTTTCACTTGTATAGGGTACCTGTCCCCGCCCCTTCAGCTTGTAGTTTGTCTGTGTTCTTGGATCTCAAGTGAGTCTCCAGTAAGGGAGCACGTAGGTGGTCTTGAGTTTTCATCAGTTCTTCTAACCCTGTGTCTTTTGATTGGAGCACTTAAAGCCTGTACTTTTATACTGATATTTGAGAGCTGTGCTCTTACTGCACTTTGAAATTATTTTTGTTCTCATTAATGTACAATCACATGCAGAACATTATGTTTTCCAGTCTACCCCCTTCACCAAGTCCCCCCCAAATCCCAGTTACCGTCGCTCTCCGTCAGCAGGTACTAAGACGCTGTAGAATCACTACATGTCTTCTCTGTGTTGTACAGCCCTACCCATGACCCCCCACCCTACACATTATACATGCTAATCCTAATGCCCCCATTCTTTTCCCCGCCCTTTTTACTCCCTTCCCACAAACCCTACCCAGTCCCTTTCTCTTTGGTAACTGTTAGTCCACTCTCGGGTTCTGTGAGTCTGCTGCTGTCTTTCCCTTCAGTTTTTCTTTGTTATCATACTCCACACATGAGTGAAATCATTTGGTCCATGTATTTCTCCGCCTGGCCTATTTGACTGAGCATAATACACTCTAGCTCCATCCACGTTTTTGCAAATGATAGGGTTTGTTTTCTTCTTATGGCTGCTTACTGCACTTTGTAAACTGGATTTCATTCTTTCGTTTTTGTTTGTAGTTTCGCTATGTGCTTTCACCATTGCTGTCCTGGTTATGAGCACTAGCTTTGTGTAAATCGATATGTACCTATATCTATCTATCTGTCTGTCTATCTATTTATCAATCAGTCAATCATCTTTTTGTCTGCCCATCTGTCCTTGTGTACAGAACAGTTCACGTATATCCTATATCACATTCCTACACTATGCTTCCAAAAATCCTGCAAATTATCGAGGCCATAGGGAGAGCACTGGGTTCACCGATACACTTGCAGGTCGAGTCGGCCGCGTGTACCTACAAAACCAGGAAATGTTTGTGCTGGGACTTGAACCCGTGTCTCTATCCTCTGTCCTCTTTCATCTCCTTCTAACTTGCTGTCATTATTTAGCCACATTCATTGACTAAGTGCTCCCTGAAGACCACAAGTATCATTCGTCTGGGCCTGTTGTCGACAGAAAAGTAAACATGTTGCTTTGCTCACCACCATGTTTGAAGGACATCAGCGTGATCACCGCCGATAGGACGGAGGGTCAAATAAAAAGGAACATAAGTTTTTAGAAAGGAGCAGTTGGGAGCTAAGAGTGTATTGTGGAGTGACGTGTTTATTTGAGTGTCCAAACTTCCCTCTTTAGGTGGTTATTACATCTTCACATTCGGGAACATCACAAAACCCACTGATTTCAAAGGCCCAGATGCTTATTATTACAGCAACTCAGTTGTTGAGGTGAGAGAAAATGAGAAGTATGTTGCTGCACCACTAAATCTATGGCTGGGAACTGCTGAAACCAAACAAAGAGAATTCACGGTGGCAAGATAGGGCTATTTTCTGCTGACTGTCTCTGGGGACTCAAACAGAATCCATTTGTTTGATTACTTGTTTTTCAGTTTCACTCGTGTAGGGTATTTATCCACACACCTTCGGCTTGTAGTTTATCTGTGTCCTTGGATCTCAAGTGAGTCTCCTGTAAGTAAGCACATAGGTGTCTTGTGTTTTCATCCCTTCTTTTAACCCTGTGTCTTTTGTTTGCAGCACTCAGTACCTGACCTTTTATTCTGATGATTCAGAGCTGTGCACTTATTGCACTTAAAGAATTTTTTTTATCATTAATCTACAATCACGTGAAGAACATTATGTTTACTATGCTCCCCCTTTCACCAAGTCCCCCTGAAAAACCTCTTCCGTCGCTGTTGATCAGCATAGTTGGATGCTGTAGACCCCTTCACCATGTCCCCCCCCACATACCCCGTTACAGTCGCTATCCGTCAGTGAGTAGTAAGATGCTATATGATCTCTACTAGTCTTCTCTGTGTTGTGCAGTACTCCCCATGCACACCCGACACCACGCATTATACATTCTAATCTTAATGCCCCCATTCTTTATCCACACACTTATCCCTCCCTTCAGACATACCCTGCCCAGTCCTTTTCCCTTTGGTAAATTTCAGTCAACTCTCGGGTTCTGTGATTCTGCTGCTGTCTTTTTCCTTCAGTTTTTCTTTGTTGTTATACTCCACACATGAGTGAAATCACTTGGTACTTGTCTTTCTCCGCCTGGCCTATTTCTCTGAACGTACTAAAACCTAGCTCCATCCACATCATTGCGAATGGTAGTATTTGTTTTCTTCTTAAGGCTCCTTACTGCACTTTTTATACTGGATTTCATTCTTCCTTTTTGTTTGTGGTTTAGCTATGTTATTCACCATTCAACTCCTGGTTATGAACAATAGCTTTGTGTCAATCGATATGTATCTGTGTCTATCTATCTAACGGTCTGTCTGACTATCTATGTATCTATGTATGTATGTATCTACGTATCTATGTATGTATCTATCTATCTATCTATGTATCTATGTATATATGTATCTATGTATCTATCTATCTATCTATCTGTCTATCTATCTACCTATCATCTATCTATGATGTCTATCATCAATCAATCTATTTACCTATCTATCTATCTTTCATTTGTCATCTGTCTACCTATCTATCTAGGAATCAATTATCTTTCTGTCTGCCCATCTATCCTTATGTACTGAATAGTTAACAACATAGCCTATGTCTCTTCCCTACATTATGCTTCCAGAAATCTTGCAAGGTAACTAAGCCATAAGGAGAGAACTGTGTTCACCGATACACTTTCAGGTAGAGTCAGCCGCGTGTGCTTACAAAACCAGTAAATGGAAGTGAAAGGTCTTGAACCCGTATCTCTGTCCTCTGCCCTCTTATACTTCCTGCTCGCTTGGTGACTTTATTTAGCCACATTCAGTGAGTAAGTGATCCCAGAGGAACACAAGTATCGTTCTTCTGGGCCTGTTGTCGACAGAAAAGTGTACTTGGTACTTTGCACACCACCATGTTTGAGGGACATCAGCGTGATCACTGCTGATAGGTGGATTGACAAATATATAGGAACACCTATTCCTGGACAGGAGCAGTTGGGAACAAAGAGTGTGTTGTGGAGTGAAGTGTTTATTTGAGGGTCCAAACTTCCCTCTTTAGGTGGTTATTACTTCTTTACATTCGTGAACATCATAAAAAGCAATGATTTTAAAAGCCCAGACGCATATTATTACATCCATTCATTTGTTGAGGTGAGAGGAAATGAGAAGGAAGTTGCTGCACCACTAAATCTATGCCTGAGCACTGCTGATACCAAACAAAAAGAATTCACAGTGGCTAGGTAGGGCTATTTTCTACTGACTCTCTCTGGGGACTCAAACCGAATATATTTGCTTGTTTATTTCTCAGTTTCACTTGTATAGGGTACCTGTCCCCGCCCCTTCAGCTTGTAGTTTGTCTGTGTTCTTGGATCTCAAGTGAGTCTCCAGTAAGGGAGCACGTAGGTGGTCTTGAGTTTTCATCAGTACTTCTAACCCTGTGTCTTTTGATTGGAGCACTTAAAGCCTGTACTTTTATACTGATATTTGAGAGCTGTGCTCTTACTGCACTTTGAAATTATTTTTGTTCTCATTAATGTACAATCACATGCAGAACATTATGTTTTCCAGTCTACCCCCTTCACCAAGTCCCCCCCAAATCCCAGTTACCGTCGCTCTCCGTCAGCAGGTACTAAGACGCTGTAGAATCACTACATGTCTTCTCTGTGTTGTACAGCCCTACCCATGACCCCCCACCCTACACATTATACATGCTAATTCTAATGCCCCCATTCTTTTTCCCCGCCCTTTTTACTCCCTTCCCACAAACCCTACCCAGTCCCTTTCTCTTTGGTAACTGTTAGTCCACTCTCGGGTTCTGTGAGTCTGCTGCTGTCTTTCCCTTCAGTTTTTCTTTGTTATCATACTCCACACATGAGTGAAATCATTTGGTACATGTATTTCTCCGCCTGGCCTATTTGACTGAGCATAATACACTCTAGCTCCATCCACGTTTTTGCAAATGATAGGGTTTGTTTTCTTCTTATGGCTGCTTACTGCACTTTGTAAACTGGATTTCATTCTTTCGTTTTTGTTTGTAGTTTCGCTATGTGCTTTCACCATTGCTGTCCTGGTTATGAGCACTAGCTTTGTGTAAATCGATATGTACCTATATCTATCTATCTGTCTGTCTATCTATTTATCAATCAGTCAATCATCTTTTTGTCTGCCCATCTGTCCTTGTGTACAGAACAGTTCACGTATATCCTATATCACATTCCTACACTATGCTTCCAAAAATCCTGCAAATTATCGAGGCCATAGGGAGAGCACTGGGTTCACCGATACACTTGCAGGTCGAGTCGGCCGCGTGTACCTACAAAACCAGGAAATGGTTGTGCTGGGACTTGAACCCGTGTCTCTATCCTCTGTCCTCTTTCATCTCCTTCTAACTTGCTGTCATTATTTAGCCACATTCATTGACTAAGTGCTCCCTGAAGACCACAAGTATCATTCGTCTGGGCCTGTTGTCAACAGAAAAATAAACATGTTGCTTTGCTCACCACCATGTTTGAAGGACATCAGCGTGATCACCGCCGATAGGACGGAGGGTCAAATAAAAAGGAACATAAGTTTTTAGAAAGGAGCAGTTGGGAGCTAAGAGTGTATTGTGGAGTGACGTGTTTATTTGAGTGTCCAAACTTCCCTCTTTAGGTGGTTATTACATCTTCACATTCGGGAACATCACAAAACCCACTGATTTCAAAGGCCCAGATGCTTATTATTACAGCAACTCAGTTGTTGAGGTGAGAGAAAATGAGAAGTATGTTGCTGCACCACTAAATCTATGGCTGGGAACTGCTGAAACCAAACAAAGAGAATTCACGGTGGCAAGATAGGGCTATTTTCTGCTGACTGTCTCTGGGGACTCAAACAGAATCCATTTGTTTGATTACTTGTTTTTCAGTTTCACTCGTGTAGGGTATTTATCCACACACCTTCGGCTTGTAGTTTATCTGTGTCCTTGGATCTCAAGTGAGTCTCCTGTAAGTAAGCACATAGGTGTCTTGTGTTTTCATCCCTTCTTTTAACCCTGTGTCTTTTGTTTGCAGCACTCAGTACCTGACCTTTTATTCTGATGATTCAGAGCTGTGCACTTATTGCACTTAAAGAATTTTTTTTATCATTAATCTACAATCACGTGAAGAACATTATGTTTACTATGCTCCCCCTTTCACCAAGTCCCCCTGAAAAACCTCTTCCGTCGCTGTTGATCAGCATAGTTGGATGCTGTAGACCCCTTCACCATGTCCCCCCCCACATACCCCGTTACAGTCGCTATCCGTCAGTGAGTAGTAAGATGCTATATGATCTCTACTAGTCTTCTCTGTGTTGTGCAGTACTCCCCATGCACACCCGACACCACGCATTATACATTCTAATCTTAATGCCCCCATTCTTTATCCACACACTTATCCCTCCCTTCAGACATACCCTGCCCAGTCCTTTTCCCTTTGGTAAATTTCAGTCAACTCTCGGGTTCTGTGATTCTGCTGCTGTCTTTTTCCTTCAGTTTTTCTTTGTTGTTATACTCCACACATGAGTGAAATCACTTGGTACTTGTCTTTCTCCGCCTGGCCTATTTCTCTGAACGTACTAATACCTAGCTCCATCCACATCATTGCGAATGGTAGTATTTGTTTTCTTCTTAAGGCTCCTTACTGCACTTTTTATACTGGATTTCATTCTTCCTTTTTGTTTGTGGTTTAGCTATGTTATTCACCATTCAACTCCTGGTTATGAACAATAGCTTTGTGTCAATCGATATGTATCTGTGTCTATCTATCTAACTGTCTGTCTGACTATCTATGTATCTATGTATGTATGTATCTACGTATCTATGTATCTATCTATCTATGTATCTATGTATATATGTATCTATGTATCTATCTATCTATCTATCTGTCTATCTATCTACCTATCATCTATCTATGATGTCTATCATCAATCAATCTATTTACCTATCTATCTATCTTTCATTTGTCATCTGTCTACCTATCTATCTAGGAATCAATTATCTTTCTGTCTGCCCATCTATCCTTATGTACTGAATAGTTAACAACATAGCCTATGTCTCTTCCCTACATTATGCTTCCAGAAATCTTGCAAGGTAACTAAGCCATAAGGAGAGAACTGTGTTCACCGATACACTTTCAGGTAGAGTCAGCCGCGTGTGCTTACAAAACCAGTAAATGGAAGTGAAAGGTCTTGAACCCGTATCTCTGTCCTCTGCCCTCTTATACTTCCTGCTCGCTTGGTGACTTTATTTTGCCACATTCAGTGAGTAAGTGATCCCAGAGGAACACAAGTATCGTTCTTCTGGGCCTGTTGTCGACAGAAAAGTGTACTTGGTACTTTGCACACCACCATGTTTGAGGGACATCAGCGTGATCACTGCTGATAGGTGGATTGACAAATATATAGGAACACCTATTCCTGGACAGGAGCAGTTGGGAACAAAGAGTGTGTTGTGGAGTGAAGTGTTTATTTGAGGGTCCAAACTTCCCTCTTTAGGTGGTTATTACTTCTTTACATTCGTGAACATCATAAAAAGCAATGATTTTAAAAGCCCAGACGCATATTATTACATCCATTCATTTGTTGAGGTGAGAGGAAATGAGAAGGAAGTTGCTGCACCACTAAATCTATGCCTGAGCACTGCTGATACCAAACAAAAAGAATTCACAGTGGCTAGGTAGGGCTATTTTCTACTGACTCTCTCTGGGGACTCAAACCGAATATATTTGCTTGTTTGTTTCTCAGTTTCACTTGTATAGGGTACCTGTCCCCGCCCCTTCAGCTTGTAGTTTGTCTGTGTTCTTGGATCTCAAGTGAGTCTCCAGTAAGGGAGCACGTAGGTGGTCTTGAGTTTTCATCAGTTCTTCTAACCCTGTGTCTTTTGATTGGAGCACTTAAAGCCTGTACTTTTATACTGATATTTGAGAGCTGTGCTCTTACTGCACTTTGAAATTATTTTTGTTCTCATTAATGTACAATCACATGCAGAACATTATGTTTTCCAGTCTACCCCCTTCACCAAGTCCCCCCCAAATCCCAGTTACCGTCGCTCTCCGTCAGCAGGTACTAAGACGCTGTAGAATCACTACATGTCTTCTCTGTGTTGTACAGCCCTACCCATGACCCCCCACCCTACACATTATACATGCTAATCCTAATGCCCCCATTCTTTTTCCCCGCCCTTTTTACTCCCTTCCCACAAACCCTACCCAGTCCCTTTCTCTTTGGTAACTGTTAGTCCACTCTCGGGTTCTGTGAGTCTGCTGCTGTCTTTCCCTTCAGTTTTTCTTTGTTATCATACTCCACACATGAGTGAAATCATTTGGTCCATGTATTTCTCCGCCTGGCCTATTTGACTGAGCATAATACACTCTAGCTCCATCCACGTTTTTGCAAATGATAGGGTTTGTTTTCTTCTTATGGCTGCTTACTGCACTTTGTAAACTGGATTTCATTCTTTCGTTTTTGTTTGTAGTTTCGCTATGTGCTTTCACCATTGCTGTCCTGGTTATGAGCACTAGCTTTGTGTAAATCGATATGTACCTATATCTATCTATCTGTCTGTCTATCTATTTATCAATCAGTCAATCATCTTTTTGTCTGCCCATCTGTCCTTGTGTACAGAACAGTTCACGTATATCCTATATCACATTCCTACACTATGCTTCCAAAAATCCTGCAAATTATCGAGGCCATAGGGAGAGCACTGGGTTCACCGATACACTTGCAGGTCGAGTCGGCCGCGTGTACCTACAAAACCAGGAAATGGTTGTGCTGGGACTTGAACCCGTGTCTCTATCCTCTGTCCTCTTTCATCTCCTTCTAACTTGCTGTCATTATTTAGCCACATTCATTGACTAACTGCTCCCTGAAGACCACAAGTATCATTCGTCTGGGCCTGTTGTCGACAGAAAAGTAAACATGTTGCTTTGCTCACGACCATGTTTGAAGGACATCAGCGTGATCACCGCCGATAGGACGGAGGGTCAAATAAAAAGGAACATAAGTTTTTAGAAAGGAGCAGTTGGGAGCTAAGAGTGTATTGTGGAGTGACGTGTTTATTTGAGTGTCCAAACTTCCCTCTTTAGGTGGTTATTACATCTTCACATTCGGGAACATCACAAAACCCACTGATTTCAAAGGCCCAGATGCTTATTATTACAGCAACTCAGTTGTTGAGGTGAGAGAAAATGAGAAGTATGTTGCTGCACCACTAAATCTATGGCTGGGAACTGCTGAAACCAAACAAAGAGAATTCACGGTGGCAAGATAGGGCTATTTTCTGCTGACTGTCTCTGGGGACTCAAACAGAATCCATTTGTTTGATTACTTGTTTTTCAGTTTCACTCGTGTAGGGTATTTATCCACACACCTTCGGCTTGTAGTTTATCTGTGTCCTTGGATCTCAAGTGAGTCTCCTGTAAGTAAGCACATAGGTGTCTTGTGTTTTCATCCCTTCTTTTAACCCTGTGTCTTTTGTTTGCAGCACTCAGTACCTGACCTTTTATTCTGATGATTCAGAGCTGTGCACTTATTGCACTTAAAGAATTTTTTTTATCATTAATCTACAATCACGTGAAGAACATTATGTTTACTATGCTCCCCCTTTCACCAAGTCCCCCTGAAAAACCTCTTCCGTCGCTGTTGATCAGCATAGTTGGATGCTGTAGACCCCTTCACCATGTCCCCCCCACATACCCCGTTACAGTCGCTATCCGTCAGTGAGTAGTAAGATGCTATATGATCTCTACTAGTCTTCTCTGTGTTGTGCAGTACTCCCCATGCACACCCGACACCACGCATTATACATTCTAATCTTAATGCCCCCATTCTTTATCCACACACTTATCCCTCCCTTCAGACATACCCTGCCCAGTCCTTTTCCCTTTGGTAAATTTCAGTCAACTCTCGGGTTCTGTGATTCTGCTGCTGTCTTTTTCCTTCAGTTTTTCTTTGTTGTTATACTCCACACATGAGTGAAATCACTTGGTACTTGTCTTTCTCCGCCTGGCCTATTTCTCTGAACGTACTAAAACCTAGCTCCATCCACATCATTGCGAATGGTAGTATTTGTTTTCTTCTTAAGGCTCCTTACTGCACTTTTTATACTGGATTTCATTCTTCCTTTTTGTTTGTGGTTTAGCTATGTTATTCACCATTCAACTCCTGGTTATGAACAATAGCTTTGTGTCAATCGATATGTATCTGTGTCTATCTATCTAACGGTCTGTCTGACTATCTATGTATCTATGTATGTATGTATCTACGTATCTATGTATCTATCTATCTATCTATCTATGTATCTATGTATATATGTATCTATGTATCTATCTATCTATCTATCTGTCTATCTATCTACCTATCATCTATCTATGATGTCTATCATCAATCAATCTATTTACCTATCTATCTATCTTTCATTTGTCATCTGTCTACCTATCTATCTAGGAATCAATTATCTTTCTGTCTGCCCATCTATCCTTATGTACTGAATAGTTAACAACATAGCCTATGTCTCTTCCCTACATTATGCTTCCAGAAATCTTGCAAGGTAACTAAGCCATAAGGAGAGAACTGTGTTCACCGATACACTTTCAGGTAGAGTCAGCCGCGTGTGCTTACAAAACCAGTAAATGGAAGTGAAAGGTCTTGAACCCGTATCTCTGTCCTCTGCCCTCTTATACTTCCTGCTCGCTTGGTGACTTTATTTAGCCACATTCAGTGAGTAAGTGATCCCAGAGGAACACAAGTATCGTTCTTCTGGGCCTGTTGTCGACAGAAAAGTGTACTTGGTACTTTGCACACCACCATGTTTGAGGGACATCAGCGTGATCACTGCTGATAGGTGGATTGACAAATATATAGGAACACCTATTCCTGGACAGGAGCAGTTGGGAACAACGAGTGTGTTGTGGAGTGAAGTGTTTATTTGAGGGTCCAAACTTCCCTCTTTAGGTGGTTATTACTTCTTTACATTCGTGAACATCATAAAAAGCAATGATTTTAAAAGCCCAGACGCATATTATTACATCCATTCATTTGTTGAGGTGAGAGGAAATGAGAAGGAAGTTGCTGCACCACTAAATCTATGCCTGAGCACTGCTGATACCAAACAAAAAGAATTCACACTGGCTAGGTAGGGCTATTTTCTACTGACTCTCTCTGGGGACTCAAACCGAATATATTTGCTTGTTTGTTTCTCAGTTTCACTTGTATAGGGTACCTGTCCCCGCCCCTTCAGCTTGTAGTTTGTCTGTGTTCTTGGATCTCAAGTGAGTCTCCAGTAAGGGAGCACGTAGGTGGTCTTGAGTTTTCATCAGTCCTTCTAACCCTGTGTGTTTTGATTGGAGCACTTAAAGCCTGTACTTTTATACTGATATTTGAGAGCTGTGCTCTTACTGCACTTTGAAATTATTTTTGTTCTCATTAATGTACAATCACATGCAGAACATTATGTTTTCCAGTCTACCCCCTTCACCAAGTCCCCCCCAAATCCCAGTTACCATCGCTCTCCGTCAGCAGGTACTAAGACGCTGTAGAATCACTACATGTCTTCTCTGTGTTGTACAGCCCTACCCATGACCCCCCACCCTACACATTATACATGCTAATCCTAATGCCCCCATTCTTTTTCCCCGCCCTTTTTACTCCCTTCCCACAAACCCTACCCAGTCCCTTTCTCTTTGGTAACTGTTAGTCCACTCTCGGGTTCTGTGAGTCTGCTGCTGTCTTTCCCTTCAGTTTTTCTTTTTTATCATACTCCACACATGAGTGAAATCATTTGGTACATGTATTTCTCCGCCTGGCCTATTTGACTGAGCATAATACACTCTAGCTCCATCCACGTTTTTGCAAATGATAGGGTTTGTTTTCTTCTTATGGCTGCTTACTGCACTTTGTAAACTGGATTTCATTCTTTCGTTTTTGTTTGTAGTTTCGCTATGTGCTTTCACCATTGCTGTCCTGGTTATGAGCACTAGCTTTGTGTAAATCGATATGTACCTATATCTATCTATCTGTCTGTCTATCTATTTATCAATCAGTCAATCATCTTTTTGTCTGCCCATCTGTCCTTGTGTACAGAACAGTTCACGTATATCCTATATCACATTCCTACACTATGCTTCCAAAAATCCTGCAAATTATCGAGGCCATAGGGAGAGCACTGGGTTCACCGATACACTTGCAGGTCGAGTCGGCCGCGTGTACCTACAAAACCAGGAAATGGTTGTGCTGGGACTTGAACCCGTGTCTCTATCCTCTGTCCTCTTTCATCTCCTTCTAACTTGCTGTCATTATTTAGCCACATTCATTGACTAAGTGCTCCCTGAAGACCACAAGTATCATTCGTCTGGGCCTGTTGTCGACAGAAAAGTAAACATGTTGCTTTGCTCACCACCATGTTTGAAGGACATCAGCGTGATCACCGCCGATAGGATGGAGGGTCAAATAAAAAGGAACATAAGTTTTTAGAAAGGAGCAGTTGGGAGCTAAGAGTGTATTGTGGAGTGACGTGTTTATTTGAGTGTCCAGACTTCCCTCTTTAGGTGGTTATTACATCTTCACATTCGGGAACATCACAAAACCCACTGATTTCAAAGGCCCAGATGCTTATTATTACAGCAACTCAGTTGTTGAGGTGAGAGAAAATGAGAAGTATGTTGCTGCACCACTAAATCTATGGCTGGGAACTGCTGAAACCAAACAAAGAGAATTCACGGTGGCAAGATAGGGCTATTTTCTGCTGACTGTCTCTGGGGACTCAAACAGAATCCATTTGTTTGATTACTTGTTTTTCAGTTTCACTCGTGTAGGGTATTTATCCACACACCTTCGGCTTGTAGTTTATCTGTGTCCTTGGATCTCAAGTGAGTCTCCTGTAAGTAAGCACATAGGTGTCTTGTGTTTTCATCCCTTCTTTTAACCCTGTGTCTTTTGTTTGCAGCACTCAGTACCTGACCTTTTATTCTGATGATTCAGAGCTGTGCACTTATTGCACTTAAAGAATTTTTTTTATCATTAATCTACAATCACGTGAAGAACATTATGTTTACTGTGCTCCCCCTTTCACCAAGTCCCCCTGAAAAACCTCTTCAGTCGCTGTTGATCAGCATAGTTGGATGCTGTAGACCCCTTCACCATGTCCCCCCCACATACCCCGTTACAGTCGCTATCCGTCAGTGAGTAGTAAGATGCTATATGATCTCTACTAGTCTTCTCTGTGTTGTGCAGTACTCCCCATGCGCACCCGACACCACGCATTATACATTCTAATCTTAATGCCCCCATTCTTTATCCACACATTTATCCCTCCCTTCAGACATACCCTGCCCAGTCCTTTTCCCTTTGGTAAATTTCAGTCAACTCTCGGGTTCTGTGATTCTGCTGCTGTCTTTTTCCTTCAGTTTTTCTTTGTTGTTATACTCCACACATGAGTGAAATCACTTGGTACTTGTCTTTCTCCGCCTGGCCTATTTCTCTGAACGTACTAAAATCTAGCTCCATCCACATCATTGCGAATGGTAGTATTTGTTTTCTTCTTAAGGCTCCTTACTGCACTTTTTATACTGGATTTCATTCTTCCTTTTTGTTTGTGGTTTAGCTATGTTATTCACCATTCAACTCCTGGTTATGAACAATAGCTTTGTGTCAATTGATATGTATCTGTGTCTATCTATCTAACGGTCTGTCTGACTATCTATGTATCTATGTATGTATGTATCTATGTATCTATGTATCTATCTATCTATGTATCTATGTATCTATGTATCTATGTATCTATGTATCTATCTATCTATCTATTGTCTATCTATCTTCCTATCATCTATCTATGATGTCTATCATCAATCAATCTATGTACCTATCTATCTATCTTTCATTTGTCATCTGTCTACCTATCTACCTATGAATCAATTATCCTTCTGTCTGCCCATCTATCCTTATGTACTGAATAGTTAACAACATAGCCTATGTCTCTTCCCTACATTATGCTTCCAGAAATCTTGCAAGGTAACTAAGCCATAAGGAGAGAACTGTGTTCACCGATACACTTTCAGGTAGAGTCAGCCGCGTGTGCTTACAAAACCAGTAAATGGAAGTGAAAGGTCTTGAACCCGTATCTCTGTCCTCTGCCCTCTTATACTTCCTGCTCGCTTGGTGACTTTATTTAGCCACATTCAGTGAGTAAGTGATCCCAGAGGAACACAAGTATCGTTCTTCTGGGCCTGTTGTCGACAGAAAAGTGTACTTGGTTCTTTGCACACCACCATGTTTGAGGGACATCAGCGTGATCACTGCTGATAGGTGGATTGACAAATATATAGGAACACCTATTTCTGGACAGGAGCAGTTGGGAACAAAGAGTGTGTTGTGGAGTGAAGTGTTTATTTGAGGGTCCAAACTTCCCTCTTTAGGTGGTTATTACTTCTTTACATTCGTGAACATCATAAAAAGCAATGATTTTAAAAGCCCAGACGCATATTATTACATCCATTCATTTGTTGAGGTGAGAGGAAATGAGAAGGAAGTTGCTGCACCACTAAATCTATGCCTGAGCACTGCTGATACCAAACAAAAAGAATTCACAGTGGCTAGGTAGGGCTATTTTCTACTGACTCTCTCTGGGGACTCAAACAGAATATATTTGCTTGTTTGTTTCTCAGTTTCACTTGTATAGGGTACCTGTCCCCGCCCCTTCAGCTTGTAGTTTGTCTGTGTTCTTGGATCTCAAGTGAGTCTCCAGTAAGGGAGCACGTAGGTGGTCTTGAGTTTTCATCAGTCCTTCTAACCCTGTGTGTTTTGATTGGAGCACTTAAAGCCTGTACTTTTATACTGATATTTGAGAGATGTGCTCTTACTGCACTTTGAAATTATTTTTGTTCTCATTAATGTACAATCACATGCAGAACATTATGTTTTCCAGTCTACCCCCTTCACCAAGTCCCCCCCAAATCCCAGTTACCGTCGCTCTCCGTCAGCAGGTACTAAGACGCTGTAGAATCACTACATGTCTTCTCTGTGTTGTACAGCCCTACCCATGACCCCCCACCCTACACATTATACATGCTAATCCTAATGCCCCCATTCTTTTTCCCCGCCCTTTTTACTCCCTTCCCACAAACCCTACCCAGTCCCTTTCTCTTTGGTAACTGTTAGTCCACTCTCGGGTTCTGTGAGTCTGCTGCTGTCTTTCCCTTCAGTTTTTCTTTTTTATCATACTCCACACATGAGTGAAATCATTTGGTACATGTATTTCTCCGCCTGGCCTATTTGACTGAGCATAATACACTCTAGCTCCATCCACGTTTTTGCAAATGATAGGGTTTGTTTTCTTCTTATGGCTGCTTACTGCACTTTGTAAACTGGATTTCATTCTTTCGTTTTTGTTTGTAGTTTCGCTATGTGCTTTCACCATTGCTGTCCTGGTTATGAGCACTAGCTTTGTGTAAATCGATATGTACCTATATCTATCTATCTGTCTGTCTATCTATTTATCAATCAGTCAATCATCTTTTTGTCTGCCCATCTGTCCTTGTGTACAGAACAGTTCACGTATATCCTATATCACATTCCTACACTATGCTTCCAAAAATCCTGCAAATTATCGAGGCCATAGGGAGAGCACTGGGTTCACCGATACACTTGCAGGTCGAGTCGGCCGCGTGTACCTACAAAACCAGGAAATGGTTGTGCTGGGACTTGAACCCGTGTCTCTATCCTCTGTCCTCTTTCATCTCCTTCTAACTTGCTGTCATTATTTAGCCACATTCATTGACTAAGTGCTCCCTGAAGACCACAAGTATCATTCGTCTGGGCCTGTTGTCGACAGAAAAGTAAACATGTTGCTTTGCTCACCACCATGTTTGAAGGACATCAGCGTGATCACCGCCGATAGGACGGAGGGTCAAATAAAAAGGAACATAAGTTTTTAGAAAGGAGCAGTTGGGAGCTAAGAGTGTATTGTGGAGTGACGTGTTTATTTGAGTGTCCAGACTTCCCTCTTTAGGTGGTTATTACATCTTCACATTCGGGAACATCACAAAACCCACTGATTTCAAAGGCCCAGATGCTTATTATTACAGCAACTCAGTTGTTGAGGTGAGAGAAAATGAGAAGTATGTTGCTGCACCACTAAATCTATGGCTGGGAACTGCTGAAACCAAACAAAGAGAATTCACGGTGGCAAGATAGGGCTATTTTCTGCTGACTGTCTCTGGGGACTCAAACAGAATCCATTTGTTTGATTACTTGTTTTTCAGTTTCACTCGTGTAGGGTATTTATCCACACACCTTCGGCTTGTAGTTTATCTGTGTCCTTGGATCTCAAGTGAGTCTCCTGTAAGTAAGCACATAGGTGTCTTGTGTTTTCATCCCTTCTTTTAACCCTGTGTCTTTTGTTTGCAGCACTCAGTACCTGACCTTTTATTCTGATGATTCAGAGCTGTGCACTTATTGCACTTAAAGAATTTTTTTTATCATTAATCTACAATCACGTGAAGAACATTATGTTTACTATGCTCCCCCTTTCACCAAGTCCCCCTGAAAAACCTCTTCAGTCGCTGTTGATCAGCATAGTTGGATGCTGTAGACCCCTTCACCATGTCCCCCCCACATACCCCGTTACAGTCGCTATCCGTCAGTGAGTAGTAAGATGCTATATGATCTCTACTAGTCTTCTCTGTGTTGTGCAGTACTCCCCATGCGCACCCGACACCACGCATTATACATTCTAATCTTAATGCCCCCATTCTTTATCCACACACTTATCCCTCCATTCAGACATACCCTGCCCAGTCCTTTTCCCTTTGGTAAATTTCAGTCAACTCTCGGGTTCTGTGATTCTGCTGCTGTCTTTTTCCTTCAGTTTTTCTTTGTTGTTATACTCCACACATTAGTGAAATCACTTGGTACTTGTCTTTCTCCGCCTGGCCTATTTCTCTGAACGTACTAAAATCTAGCTCCATCCACATCATTGTGAATGGTAGTATTTGTTTTCTTCTTAAGGCTCCTTACTGCACTTTTTATACTGGATTTCATTCTTCCTTTTTGTTTGTGGTTTAGCTATGTTATTCACCATTCAACTCCTGGTTATGAACAATAGCTTTGTGTCAATCGATATGTATCTGTGTCTATCTATCTAACGGTCTGTCTGACTATCTATGTATCTGTGTATGTATGTATCTATGTATCTATGTATCTATCTATCTATGTATCTATGTATCTATGTATCTATGTATCTATGTATCTATCTATCTATCTATTGTCTATCTATCTTCCTATCATCTATCTATGATGTCTATCATCAATCAATCTATGTACCTATCTATCTATCTTTCATTTGTCATCTGTCTACCTATCTACCTATGAATCAATTATCCTTCTGTCTGCCCATCTATCCTTATGTACTGAATAGTTAACAACATAGCCTATGTCTCTTCCCTACATTATGCTTCCAGAAATCTTGCAAGGTAACTAAGCCATAAGGAGAGAACTGTGTTCACCGATACACTTTCAGGTAGAGTCAGCCGCGTGTGCTTACAAAACCAGTAAATGGAAGTGAAAGGTCTTGAACCCGTATCTCTGTCCTCTGCCCTCTTATACTTCCTGCTCGCTTGGTGACTTTATTTAGCCACATTCAGTGAGTAAGTGATCCCAGAGGAACACAAGTATCGTTCTTCTGGGCCTGTTGTCGACAGAAAAGTGTACTTGGTTCTTTGCACACCACCATGTTTGAGGGACATCAGCGTGATCACTGCTGATAGGTGGATTGACAAATATATAGGAACACCTATTTCTGGACAGGAGCAGTTGGGAACAAAGAGTGTGTTGTGGAGTGAAGTGTTTATTTGAGGGTCCAAACTTCCCTCTTTAGGTGGTTATTACTTCTTTACATTCGTGAACATCATAAAAAGCAATGATTTTAAAAGCCCAGACGCATATTATTACATCCATTCATTTGTTGAGGTGAGAGGAAATGAGAAGGAAGTTGCTGCACCACTAAATCTATGCCTGAGCACTGCTGATACCAAACAAAAAGAATTCACAGTGGCTAGGTAGGGCTATTTTCTACTGACTCTCTCTGGGGACTCAAACAGAATATATTTGCTTGTTTGTTTCTCAGTTTCACTTGTATAGGGTACCTGTCCCCGCCCCTTCAGCTTGTAGTTTGTCTGTGTTCTTGGATCTCAAGTGAGTCTCCAGTAAGGGAGCACGTAGGTGGTCTTGAGTTTTCATCAGTCCTTCTAACCCTGTGTGTTTTGATTGGAGCACTTAAAGCCTGTACTTTTATACTGATATTTGAGAGCTGTGCTCTTACTGCACTTTGAAATTATTTTTGTTCTCATTAATGTACAATCACATGCAGAACATTATGTTTTCCAGTCTACCCCCTTCACCAAGTCCCCCCCAAATCCCAGTTACCGTCGCTCTCCGTCAGCAGGTACTAAGACGCTGTAGAATCACTACATGTCTTCTCTGTGTTGTACAGCCCTACCCATGACCCCCCACCCTACACATTATACATGCTAATCCTAATGCCCCCATTCTTTTTCCCCGCCCTTTTTACTCCCTTCCCACAAACCCTACCCAGTCCCTTTCTCTTTGGTAACTGTTAGTCCACTCTCGGGTTCTGTGAGTCTGCTGCTGTCTTTCCCTTCAGTTTTTCTTTGTTATCATACTCCACACATGAGTGAAATCATTTGGTACATGTATTTCTCCGCCTGGCCTATTTGACTGAGCATAATACACTCTAGCTCCATCCACGTTTTTGCAAATGATAGGGTTTGTTTTCTTCTTATGGCTGCTTACTGCACTTTGTAAACTGGATTTCATTCTTTCGTTTTTGTTTGTAGTTTCGCTATGTGCTTTCACCATTGCTGTCCTGGTTATGAGCACTAGCTTTGTGTAAATCGATATGTACCTATATCTATCTATCTGTCTGTCTATCTATTTATCAATCAGTCAATCATCTTTTTGTCTGCCCATCTGTCCTTGTGTACAGAACAGTTCACGTATATCCTATATCACATTCCTACACTATGCTTCCAAAAATCCTGCAAATTATCGAGGCCATAGGGAGAGCACTGGGTTCACCGATACACTTGCAGGTCGAGTCGGCCGCGTGTACCTACAAAACCAGGAAATGGTTGTGCTGGGACTTGAACCCGTGTCTCTATCCTCTGTCCTCTTTCATCTCCTTCTAACTTGCTGTCATTATTTAGCCACATTCATTGACTAAGTGCTCCCTGAAGACCACAAGTATCATTCGTCTGGGCCTGTTGTCGACAGAAAAGTAAACATGTTGCTTTGCTCACCACCATGTTTGAAGGACATCAGCGTGATCACCGCCGATAGGACGGAGGGTCAAATAAAAAGGAACATAAGTTTTTAGAAAGGAGCAGTTGGGAGCTAAGAGTGTATTGTGGAGTGACGTGTTTATTTGAGTGTCCAAACTTCCCTCTTTAGGTGGTTATTACATCTTCACATTCGGGAACATCACAAAACCCACTGATTTCAAAGGCCCAGATGCTTATTATTACAGCAACTCAGTTGTTGAGGTGAGAGAAAATGAGAAGTATGTTGCTGCACCACTAAATCTATGGCTGGGAACTGCTGAAACCAAACAAAGAGAATTCACGGTGGCAAGATAGGGCTATTTTCTGCTGACTGTCTCTGGGGACTCAAACAGAATCCATTTGTTTGATTACTTGTTTTTCAGTTTCACTCGTGTAGGGTATTTATCCACACACCTTCGGCTTGTAGTTTATCTGTGTCCTTGGATCTCAAGTGAGTCTCCTGTAAGTAAGCACATAGGTGTCTTGTGTTTTCATCCCTTCTTTTAACCCTGTGTCTTTTGTTTGCAGCACTCAGTACTTGACCTTTTATTCTGATGATTCAGATCTGTGCACTTATTGCACTTAAAGAATTTTTTTTATCATTAATCTACAATCACGTGAAGAACATTATGTTTACTATGCTCCCCCTTTCACCAAGTCCCCCTGAAAAACCTCTTCAGTCGCTGTTGATCAGCATAGTTGGATGCTGTAGACCCCTTCACCATGTCCCCCCCCACATACCCCGTTACAGTCGCTATCCGTCAGTGAGTAGTAAGATGCTATATGATCTCTACTAGTCTTCTCTGTGTTATGCAGTACTCCCCATGCACACCCGACACCACGCATTATACATTCTAATCTTAATGCACCCATTCTTTATCCACACACTTATCCCTCCCTTCAGACATACCCTGCCCAGTCCTTTACCCTTTGGTAAATTTCAGTCAACTCTCGGGTTCTGTGATTCTGCTGCTGTCTTTTTCCTTCAGTTTTTCTTTTTTGTTATACTCCACACATGAGTGAAATCACTTGGTACTTGTCTTTCTCCGCCTGGCCTATTTCTCTGAACGTACTAAAATCTAGCTCCATCCACATCATTGTGAATGGTAGTATTTGTTTTCTTCTTAAGGCTCCTTACTGCACTTTTTATACTGGATTTCATTCTTCCTTTTTGTTTGTGGTTTAGCTATGTTATTCACCATTCAACTCCTGGTTATGAACAATAGCTTTGTGTCAATCGATATGTATCTGTGTCTATCTATCTAACTGTCTGTCTGACTATGTATCTATGTATGTATGTATGTATGTATCTATGTATCTATCTATATATGTATGTATGTATGTATGTATGTATGTATGTATCTATGTATATATTTATCTATCTATGTATCTATCTATCTATCTATCTTCCTATCATCTATCTATGATGTCTATCATCAATCAATCTATGTACCTATCTATCTATCTTTCATTTGTCATCTGTCTACCTATCTATCTAGGAATCAATTATCTTTCTGTCTGCCCATCTATCCTTATGTACTGAATAGTTAACAACATAGCCTATGTCTCTTCCCTACATTATGCTTCCAGAAATCTTGCAAGGTAACTAAGCCATAAGGAGAGAACTGTGTTCACCGATACACTTTCAGGTAGAGTCAGCCGCGTGTGCTTACAAAACCAGTAAATGGAAGTGAAAGGTCTTGTACCCGTATCTCTGTCCTCTGCCCTCTTATACTTCCTGCTCGCTTGGTGACTTTATTTAGCCACATTCAGTGAGTAAGTGATCCCAGAGGAACACAAGTATCGTTCTTCTGGGCCTGTTGTCGACAGAAAAGTGTACTTGGTTCTTTGCACACCACCATGTTTGAGGGACATCAGCGTGATCACTGCTGATAGGTGGATTGACAAATATATAGGAACACCTATTTCTGGACAGGAGCAGTTGGGAACAAAGAGTGTGTTGTGGAGTGAAGTGTTTATTTGAGGGTCCAAACTTCCCTCTTTAGGTGGTTATTACTTCTTTACATTCGTGAACATCATAAAAAGCAATGATTTTAAAAGCCCAGACGCATATTATTACATCCATTCATTTGTTGAGGTGAGAGGAAATGAGAAGGAAGTTGCTGCACCACTAAATCTATGCCTGAGCACTGCTGATACCAAACAAAAAGAATTCACACTGGCTAGGTAGGGCTATTTTCTACTGACTCTCTCTGGGGACTCAAACCGAATATATTTGCTTGTTTTGTTTCTCAGTTTCACTTGTATAGGGTACCTGTCCCCGCCCCTTCAGCTTGTAGTTTGTCTGTGTTCTTGGATCTCAAGTGAGTCTCCAGTAAGGGAGCACGTAGGTGGTCTTGAGTTTTCATCAGTCCTTCTAACCCTGTGTGTTTTGATTGGAGCACTTAAAGCCTGTACTTTTATACTGATATTTGAGAGCTGTGCTCTTACTGCACTTTAAAATTATTTTTGTTCTCATTAATGTACAATCACATGCAGAACATTATGTTTTCCAGTCTACCCCCTTCACCAAGTCCCCCCCAAATCCCAGTTACCGTCGCTCTCCGTCAGCAGGTACTAAGACGCTGTAGAATCACTACATGTCTTCTCTGTGTTGTACAGCCCTACCCATGACCCCCCACCCTACACATTATACATGCTAATCCTAATGCCCCCATTCTTTTTCCCCGCCCTTTTTACTCCCTTCCCACAAACCCTACCCAGTCCCTTTCTCTTTGGTAACTGTTAGTCCACTCTCGGGTTCTGTGAGTCTGCTGCTGTCTTTCCCTTCAGTTTTTCTTTGTTATCATACTCCACACATGAGTGAAATCATTTGGTACATGTATTTCTCCGCCTGGCCTATTTGACTGAGCATAATACACTCTAGCTCCATCCACGTTTTTGCAAATGATAGGGTTTGTTTTCTTCTTATGGCTGCTTACTGCACTTTGTAAACTGGATTTCATTCTTTCGTTTTTGTTTGTAGTTTCGCTATGTGCTTTCACCATTGCTGTCCTGGTTATGAGCACTAGCTTTGTGTAAATCGATATGTACCTATATCTATCTATCTGTCTGTCTATCTATTTATCAATCAGTCAATCATCTTTTTGTCTGCCCATCTGTCCTTGTGTACAGAACAGTTCACGTATATCCTATATCACATTCCTACACTATGCTTCCAAAAATCCTGCAAATTATCGAGGCCATAGGGAGAGCACTGGGTTCACCGATACACTTGCAGGTCGAGTCGGCCGCGTGTACCTACAAAACCAGGAAATGGTTGTGCCGGGACTTGAACCCGTGTCTCTATAATCTGTGCTCTTTCATCTCCTTCTAACTTGCTGTCATTATTTAGCCACATTCATTGACTAAGTTCTCCCTGAAGACCAAAAGTATCATTCGTCTGGGCCTGTTGTCGACAGAAAAGTAAACATGTTGCTTTGCTCACCACCATGTTAAAGGACATCAGCGTGATCACCGCCGATAGGACGGAGGGTTAAATAAAAAGGAACATAAGTTTTTAGAAAGGAGCAGTTGGGAGCTAAGAGTGTATTGTGGAGTGGCGTGTTTATTTGAGTGTCCAAACTTCCCTCTTTAGGTGGTTATTACATCTTCACATTCGGGAACATCACAAAACCCACTGATTTCAAAGGCCCAGATGCTTATTATTACAGCAACTCAGTTGTTGAGGTGAGAGAAAATGAGAAGTATGTTGCTGCACCACTAAATCTATGGCTGGGAACTGCTGAAACCAAACAAAGAGAATTCACGGTGGCAAGATAGGGCTATTTTCTGCTGACTGTCTCTGGGGACTCAAACAGAATCCATTTGTTTGATTACTTGTTTTTCAGTTTCACTCGTGTAGGGTATTTATCCACACACCTTCGGCTTGTAGTTTATCTGTGTCCTTGGATCTCAAGTGAGTCTCCTGTAAGTAAGCACATAGGTGTCTTGTGTTTTCATCCCTTCTTTTAACCCTGTGTCTTTTGTTTGCAGCACTCAGTACTTGACCTTTTATTCTGATGATTCAGATCTGTGCACTTATTGCACTTAAAGAATTTTTTTTATCATTAATCTACAATCACGTGAAGAACATTATGTTTACTATGCTCCCCCTTTCACCAAGTCCCCCTGAAAAACCTCTTCAGTCGCTGTTGATCAGCATAGTTGGATGCTGTAGACCCCTTCACCATGTCCCCCCCCACATACCCCGTTACAGTCGCTATCCGTCAGTGAGTAGTAAGATGCTATATGATCTCTACTAGTCTTCTCTGTGTTGTGCAGTACTCCCCATGCACACCCGACACCACGCATTATACATTCTAATCTTAATGCCCCCATTCTTTATCCACACACTTATCCCTCCCTTCAGACATACCCTGCCCAGTCCTTTTCCCTTTGGTAAATTTCAGTCAACTCTCGGGTTCTGTGATTCTGCTGCTGTCTTTTTCCTTCAGTTTTTCTTTGTTGTTATACTCCACACATGAGTGAAATCACTTGGTACTTGTCTTTCTACGCCTGGCCTATTTCTCTGAACGTACTAAAATCTAGCTCCATTCACATCATTGTGAATGGTAGTATTTGTTTTCTTCTTAAGGCTCCTTACTGCACTTTTTATACTGGATTTCATTCCTCCTTTTTGTTTGTGGTTTAGCTCTGTTATTCACCATTCAACTCCTGGTTATGAACAATAGCTTTGTGTCAATCGATATGTATCTGTGTCTATCTATCTAACGGTCTGTCTGACTATGTATCTATGTATGTATGTATATATGTATCTATGTATCTATCTATGTATGTATGTATGTATGTATGTATGTGTGTATGTATCTATGTATCTATCTATGTATCTATGTATCTATGTATCTATGTATCTATCTATCTATCTTCCTATCATCTATCTATGATGTCTATCATCAATCAATCTATGTACCTATCTATCTATCTTTCATTTGTCATCTGTCTACCTATCTATCTATGAATCAATTATCTTTCTGTCTGCCCATCTATCCTTATGTAATGAATAGTTAACAACATAGCCTATGTCTCTTCCCTACATTATGCTTCCAGAAATCTTGCAAGGTAACTAAGCCATAAGGAGAGAACTGTGTTCACCGATACACTTTCAGGTAGAGTCAGCCGCGTGTGCTTACAAAACCAGTAAATGGAAGTGAAAGGTCTTGAACCCGTATCTCTGTCCTCTGCCCTCTTATACTTCCTGCTCGCTTGGTGACTTTATTTAGCCACATTCAGTGAGTAAGTGATCCCAGAGGACCACAAGTATCGTTCTTCTGGGCCTGTTGTCGACAGAAAAGTGTACTTGGTACTTTGCACACCACCATGTTTGAGGGACATCAGCGTGATCACTGCTGATAGGTGGATTGACAAATATATAGGAACACCTATTTCTGGACAGGAGCAGTTGGGAACAAAGAGTGTGTTGTGGAGTGAAGTGTTTATTTGAGGGTCCAAACTTCCCTCTTTAGGTGGTTATTACTTCTTTACATTCGTGAACATCATAAAAAGCAATGATTTTAAAAGCCCAGACGCATATTATTACATCCATTCATTTGTTGAGGTGAGAGGAAATGAGAAGGAAGTTGCTGCACCACTAAATCTATGCCTGAGCACTGCTGAAACCAAACAAAAAGAATTCACACTGGCTAGGTAGGGCTATTTTCTACTGACTCTCTCTGGGGACTCAAACAGAATATATTTGCTTGTTTGTTTCTCAGTTTCACTTGTATAGGGTATCTGTCCCCGCCCCTTCAGCTTGTAGTTTGTCTGTGTTCTTGGATCTCAAGTGAGTCTCCAGTAAGGGAGCACGTAGGTGGTCTTGAGTTTTCATCAGTCCTTCTAACCCTGTGTCTTTTGATTGGAGCACTTAAAGCCTGTATTTTATACTGATATTTGAGAGCTGTGCTCTTACTGCACTTTAAAATTATTTTTGTTCTCATTAATGTACAATCACATGCAGAACATTATGTTTTCCAGTCTACTCCCTTCACCAAGTCCCCCCCAAATCCCAGTTACCGTCGCTCTCCGTCAGCAGGTACTAAGACGCTGTAGAATCACTACATGTCTTCTCTGTGTTGTACAGCCCTACCCATGACCCCCCACCCTACACATTATACATGCTAATCCTAATGCCCCCATTCTTTTTCCCCGCCCTTTTTACTCCCTTCCCACAAACCCTACCCAGTCCCTTTCTCTTTGGTAACTGTTAGTCCACTCTCGGGTTCTGTGAGTCTGCTGCTGTCTTTCCCTTCAGTTTTTCTTTGTTATCATACTCCACACATGAGTGAAATCATTTGGTACATGTATTTCTCCGCCTGGCCTATTTGACTGAGCATAATACACTCTAGCTCCATCCACGTTTTTGCAAATGATAGGGTTTGTTTTCTTCTTATGGCTGCTTACTGCACTTTGTAAACTGGATTTTATTCTTTCGTTTTTGTTTGTAGTTTCGCTATGTGCTTTCACCATTGCTGTCCTGGTTATGAGCACTAGCTTTGTGTAAATCGATATGTACCTATATCTATCTATCTGTCTGTCTATCTATTTATCAATCAGTCAATCATCATTTGTCTGCCCATCTGTCCTTGTGTACAGAACAGTTCACGTATATCCTATATCACATTCCTACACTATGCTTCCAAAAATCCTGCAAATTATCGAGGCCATAGGGAGAGCACTGGGTTCACCGATACACTTGCAGGTCGAGTCGGCCGCGTGTACCTACAAAACCAGGAAATGGTTGTGCCGGGACTTGAACCCGTGTCTCTATAATCTGTGCTCTTTCATCTCCTTCTAACTTGCTGTCATTATTTAGCCACATTCATTGACTAAGTGCTCCCTGAAGACCACAACTATCATTCGTCTGGGCCTGTTGTCAACAGAAAAGTAAACATGTTGCTTTGCTCACCACCATGTTTGAAGGACATCAGCGTGATCACCGCCGATAGGACGGAGGGTCAAATAAAAAGGAACATAAGTTTTTAGAAAGGAGCAGTTGGGAGCTAAGAGTGTATTGTGGAGTGGCGTGTTTATTTGAGTGTCCAAACTTCCCTCTTTAGGTGGTTATTACATCTTCACATTTGGGAACATCACAAAACCCACTGATTTCAAAGGCCCAGATGCTTATTATTACAGCAACTCAGTTGTTGAGGTGAGAGAAAATGAGAAGTATGTTGCTGCACCACTAAATCTATGGCTGGGAACTGCTGAAACCAAACAAAGAGAATTCACGGTGGCAAGATAGGGCTATTTTCTGCTGACTGTCTCTGGGGACTCAAACAGAATCCATTTGTTTGATTACTTGTTTTTCAGTTTCACTCGTGTAGGGTATTTATCCACACACCTTCGGCTTGTAGTTTATCTGTGTCCTTGGATCTCAAGTGAGTCTCCTGTAAGTAAGCACATAGGTGTCTTGTGTTTTCATCCCTTCTTTTAACCCTGTGTCTTTTGTTTGCAGCACTCAGTACCTGACCTTTTATTCTGATGATTCAGAGCTGTGCACTTATTGCACTTAAAGAATTTTTTTATCATTAATGTACAATCACGTGAAGAACATTATGTTTACTATGCTCCCCCTTTCACCAAGTCCCCCTGAAAAACCTCTTCAGTCGCTGTTGATCAGCAGAGTTGGATGCTGTAGACCCCTTCACCATGTCCCCCCCACATACCCCGTTACAGTCGCTATCCGTCAGTGAGTAGTAAGATGCTATATGATCTCTACTAGTCTTCTCTGTGTTGTGCAGTACTCCCCATGCACACCCGACACCACGCATTATACATTCTAATCTTAATGCCCCCATTCTTTATCCACACACTTATCCCTCCCTTCAGACATACCCTGCCCAGTCCTTTTCCCTTTGGTAAATTTCAGTCAACTCTCGGGTTCTGTGATTCTGCTGCTGTCTTTTTCCTTCAGTTTTTCTTTGTTGTTATACTCCACACATGAGTGAAATCATTTGATACTTGTCTTTCTCTGCCTGACCTATTTCTCTGAACATACTACCGTCTAGCTCCATCCACGTCATTGCAATTGGTAGGATCTGTTTTCTTCTTATGGCCGCTTACTGCACTTTGTAAACTGGATTTCATTCTTCCTTTTTGTTTGTAGTTTTGCTATGTGCTTTCCCCATTCATCTGCTGGTTATGAGCAACAGCTTTGTGTCAATCGATATGTATCTGTATCTATCTATCGCACTGTCTGTCTGTATATCTATCTATCTTTCTATATATCCTTCTATCTCTCTATCCTTCTCTCTATTTATCTATCCATCTATCTAGCTTCGTATCATCTATCTATCATGTGTATCATCTATCTGTCTCTCATCTGTCATTTATCTATGTGTCTATCTATGAATGAATCATCTTTCTGTCTGCCCATCTATCCTTATGTACAGAACAGTTAACAACATCACCTATGTCACTTCCCTACATTATGCTTCCAAAAACATTGCAAGGTCACTATTCCATAGGGAGAGCACTGGACTCACTGAGACAATTGCAGATCGAGTCAGCCGCGTGTGCCTACAAAACCAGTAAATGGTGGTGCAGGGACATGAACCCGTATCTCTGTCCTCTGTCCTCTTAAATCTCCTTCTCGCTTGCTAACTGTATTTAGCCACATTCATTGACTAAGTGCTCACTGAAGACCACAAGTATACTTCCTCTGGGCCTGTTGTAGTCAGAAAAGTATACTTGGTACTTTACTCACCACCATGTTTGAGGGACATTGGTGTGTTCACCACTGATAGGAGGAGGGAAAAATGAAAAGTAACACCTATTTCTAGACAGGTGCATTTGGGAGCAAAGTGTGTGTTGTGGAGTGCCGTGATTATTTGAGTGTCCAAACTTCCCTCTTTAGGTGGTTATTACTTCTTAACATTCGTGAACATCATAAAACGCACTGATTTCAAAAGCCCAGATGCATATTATTACAGCATTTCAGTTGTTGAGGTGAGAAAAAATGAGAAGAACGTTGATGCACCACGAAATCTATGGCTGGGCACTGCTGAAAACAACCAAAAATAATTCATGTTGGCTAGATAGTGCTATTTTCTACTGACTGTCTCTGGGAACTCAAACCGAATCCGTTTGTTTGTTTATTTCTGTTTCACTTGTGTAGGGTACCTGTCCCCGCCCCTTTGTCTTGTAGTTTTTCTCTGTCCTTGGCTCTCAAGTGGGTCTCCTGTAAGGGAGCACATAGATTGTCTTGATTGAAAGACAGCTTGTTTACTATGATGCTTTCCTATCTACCTACCTACCGATCTCTTTATCTATGTAATCTATCTACCTGTCTATCTATCTGTCGTCTATCTATCTATAATCTATCATCTATCCACTATCATCTGTGTATCTATCTAATTAAACTATCATCTATATGTATGTATATCAGTCCAATCTATGTATCAATAATCTTTCTGTCTATGTATCTGCTTTCTCACTATGTCAACATTCTGTCACTAGGTGCACTTTGATTCCTCTGTGTCCTTCTCAGTCTCAATTCCTTGTGTTTGTTTATGTGAGATAGCTGTGTGTTTGGGTCTTGAGAGGAGTGGCCTTGGGTGGGAACTTCTCCTGCATAGGTGGCACTAGTCTGCTGGGTGTGGATGCTGTGGTTGGCGGGCAGGTCTCTTGAACATGTGCAGGCCAGGGCCCTCCAGATGCTCTGCCCCTGGGCCGTTCCTGCTGTGGTGGCTGTGTGATTTGCAGGGCATATCAAAGTCCCCATGCAGGGAGCACACTGGTTGGCCTGTGGGGTCCAAGGCAGGTGCATGCCCAGGAGTAGGTCCTTTTGCCCATGCCCCGATGTCACCTCGGTGGCCCTGCTTGGTGGCCCAACTCCAGAGAGCATGCTTGTATTCACTGGTTAAGGGAACTTCCTTGTGGTGACCCGCGAGGCTCTTGTGGGCCGGTGGCCCATGGTCTTGCTGAGGTGGCAGGCCAGCTAGCTTGTGGGGAAACTGCTACCCTCTCCTGTCAAGGTGTAGGTGGAGTTTCAGTTCATTTAGGCATTTAGATGTGAGTGAGGTATATCTGTAATGGAATAGAAGCTTTGAGAGTTATGTTTCCGTTCGTATGAAAAGAGCGCTGAGCAAAAAGAGTTGGGTGATGGTGGCAAGAATTCTAGGAAAATTTATGTCCCCTCACTTATTTATTTTCTGTTAAGGGAGGTGATTCTGAAGTAACTTTTTACTCACAGATGAAGGTGGTGCATAAGGTCATCCCACGTCAGCCATGTTCTGATGAAGTGGTGTAGTAGAATTAAAGCCTATACACCTTGGCCTGATACATAGGAGACTCACCGTTTGTGCTCTTTGCTGCTCTCCTTTACTAGCTTATTACCTTAACTAACTTGATGGTTCAGAGTGTTCCAAGCAACATTTCCAGCAATATCTTTCTAAAATTGCATAGAAACACCCTGCAAAGATATCCCCAGAGGGTAGTGGAAAATTTTACTCTTTCTGGTCATAGTTTGCAAGATGTTTGCCCTATCCTGCGTTCCTTTGTTACTTTTGCATCTCCTGTGATTGTAGACCGATTGGGGCAGTGGTGTACACACACACACACACACACGCACAGACACACACACATGGCTGAGAGTTAACGGAGACCGCAGTTATAGGAAACTGCAGCCCACACTTAAAAAAGAAACGAGCATAAGTTGTGCTTCTGGTGTTCCCCTCATACGGAGCAGACTTCATAGTGCAGAGGTGGTTGGACACAGATACCTATGAAGACACCTAAGCACATATATCTATGCGTAGGCTCTCTCCATCCATCATCTAAGTGCGTCTATGTTTACCTACATATCTATGTTTGTCTACTCAAGCTGATAACCAGAGTGTCATTGAGTGGGAGTTTCATCCATAGATACTGATTTCTCACCATTCTGGAAGCAGAAGTCCAAGACGAAGGCAGGTTCAGTTCCTGGTGAGGTCCCTTCTTCTGGCTTGCATATGGCCACATTCCTGCTGTGTCCTCACAGGGTCGAGGGAGAAAGCTCTGTCCTCTGTTCCTCTTAATAGCACTGATTGCATAATGGCAGCTCCACCCACACCCTCATGATATCTTCCAAACCCAATTACCTCCAAAGGTCCCACCTCCTAGAACCATGACAGTGGGGGTTAGGTCTTCCATCCTGTCTCAGTTCAAATATGAACTTGTGTGTGTGTATGTTTGTGTGTGTGTGTGTGGTGGCGGCGGGGGGTTAGAGGAGTCTAAGATTGTAAAGTGAGGGCCCAAAAATTCAGTTCATAACTCTGTATCTATCTATCATCTATCTGTCTAATCTAACCTCCCTATATCATCTATTCTATCTAGTCTATCACATGTCATCTTTATATATCTTATCTTTCTGCAATCTCTGTCCATCTATTCATCTAATCTATGAATATCTCTCATCTATCTGATACATCTATTTTTTTTTGTAGATATTAATTTTTTATTGAAGGGTAGTTGACACAGAGTATTACATTACATTAGTTTCAGGTGTACAACATAGGGATTAAACATTTATATCAATGATAATTCTAGGTACCAGCTATCACCATACCAAGTTATTACAATATTTTGACTATATTCCTTATGCTATATATTATATCCTGGTTACTTATTTATTTTAAAACTGAAAGTGTGTACGTTTTTTTTTGTTTGTTTGTGAGGGCATCTCTCATATTTATAGATCAAATGGTTGTTAACAACAATAAAATTCTGTATAGGGGAGTCAATGCTCAATGCACAATCATTAATCCACCCCAAGCGTAATTTTCGTCAGTCTCCAATCTTCTGTGGCATAACAAACAAGTTCTTACATGGAGAAAAAATTCTTACATAGAGAATAAGTTACATGGTGAACAGTACAAGGGCAGTCATAACAGAAACTTTCAGTTTTGCTCATGCATTATGAACTATAAACAGTCAGTTCAAATATGAATACTCATTTGATTTTTATACTTGATTTATATGTGAACACCGCATTTCTCTCTTTATTAATATTTTTTTAAATAAAATGCTGAAGTGGTATGTAGACACAAGATAAAGGTAGAAAACATAGTTTAGTGTTGTAAGAGAGCAAATGTAGATGATCAGGTGTGTGCCTGTAGACTATGTGTTAATCCAAGCTAGACAAGGGCAATAAAACATCCACGTATGCAGAAGATTTCTCTTAGAACAGGGGGGGTGAGGTTCTAAGCCTCACCTCTGTTGATCCCCAATTTCTCACCTGATGACCCCCCTGCGACTGTGCCTGTCTTAGGTTGTTCCTCCCTTGAGGAATCTTACCCGTCTCTGGCTAACCACTCATCTTCTGGAGCCATACAGGGAAATGTAAAGTTGGTTAGTGAGAGAGAAGCCTTATTGTTTGAAATGGCTGCTTTTTATTTCTTTGCATATTTATACCCTGTAGATTCTATGCCCAGCATTTGTCTTGAGGTATCTTTAACACTTGGAAGAATTATGATACTCGGTAACTTTGATATGAAGCACGAATTCTATTTAAGGGTTTTAATTAGGAAGGAAGGAGAAAAGCTATAGAAGTAGTAGGCGGAAGAAAAAAATGGGAAGATTGATTATTTCTTTGACATATCTTCTTGTAGAGTAACTTCAGCATGTATAGGTTTTAAGCTACTACTTAAATTGTGCACACACTTTAACATAATAGGAGGATAGTTACATAACCAAAGCATACCTGTAATTGCCAGCCATCTAAAGTGAAACCAAGAAAACCAGTTAGGCACATTAGGCATTTGTGAAAACTTATCTAGGATATCGTGGATATTGTCCAACTGAACTTGAACTGTCTGAGAGAAATCAGAAAAATTAAAACAACCCATTCCTGGGGAATGTTCACATCCCTTATGTTCTTTTAACAGTAAATAGTCTGTATTTGTAAGATTTTGGAGCGCTACAATTTGCACTACTAATTCTTGGTTGATTTCCAACAGTATAGATCCAGTCAAATTTGTTGTTTACTGTATGCACAGGCCAGCTTAGATATCTCCTTCTTCATTCCCATGGCAAATCCAGGAACTGGTGGGATGAGTGCATTTAAGCTGTAGCACCGTGTGGATCTTTTTTGGGGTTTTTTGAATACCATCATCTGGTATGAGTCTTCCAGAGAGTGCTGATATCGGAAGTTCTTTTCAATATCGAATCTTAGTTCATTTTCGGATTAGCCCAATTAGGCTTTTATCTTCTGTATAAACACAAATAGATCTTTTGCCTACACTTTTGTATGCCCTTTATACACTTTTGTAGAACTCATTGGATGTTAACACACAGGAACTGCCTGTTTTCTTTTTTTTTTTTTTGTATCACTAATGTACACTTACATGACGAACGTTATGTTTACCAGGCTCTCCCCTATACCAGGACCCCCTATAAACCCCTTTACAGTCACTGTCCATCAGCATAGCAAAATATTGTAGAATTACTACTTGCCTTCTCTGTGTTGTACAGCCCTCCCTTTTCTCCTACACCCCCATGCATGCTAATCTTAATACCCCCCTACTTCTCAGCCCCCTTATCCCGACGTTCCCACCCATCCTCCCCAGTCCCTTCCCCTTTGGTACCTGTTAGTCCATTCTTGAGTTCTGTGATTCTGCTGCTGTTTTGTTCCTTCAGTTTTTCCTTTGTTCTTATATTCCACAGATAAGTGAAATCATTTGGTATTTCTCTTTCTCCGCTTGGCTTGTTTCACTGAGCATAATACCCTCCAGCTCCATCCATGTTGCTGCAAATGGTAGGATTTTCCCTTTTCTTATGTCTGAGTAGTATTCCATTGTGTATATGTACCACATCTTCTTTATCCATTCATCTATCGATGGACATTTAGGTTGCTTCCAATTCTTGGCTATTGTAAATAGTGCTGTGATAAACATAGGGGTGCACTGTTCTTTCTTATACTTGATTACTGCATTCTTAGGGTAAATTCCTAGGAGTGCAATTACTGCATCAAATGGTAAGTCTGTTTTGAGCATTTTGATGTACCTCCATACTGCTTTCCACAATGGTTGAACTAACTTACAATCCCACCAGTAGTGTATGAGCGTTCCCCTTTCTCCACAGCCTCGCCAATATTTGTTGTTGTTTGTCTTTTGGGTGGCAGCCATCCTTACTGGTGTGATGTGATACCTCATTGTCGTTTTAATTTGCATTTCTCTGATAATTGGTGATGTGGAGCATCTTTTCCTGTGTCTGTTGGCCATCTGTATTTATATTTTGGAGAACTGTCTGTGCAGTTCCCCTGCCCATTACTTAATTGGGTTATTTGTTTTTTGTTTGTTGAGGCGTGTGAGCTCTTTATATATTCTGGGCATCAAGCCTTTATCGGATGTGTCATTTTCAAATATATTCTCCCATACTGTAGGGTTCCTTTTTGTTCTATTGATGGTGTCTTTTGCCGTTCAGAAGCTTTTCAGCTTAATATAGTCCCACTTATTCATTTTTGCTGTTGTTTTCCTTGCCCGGGGAGATATGTTCAAGAAGAGGTCACTCATGTTTATGTCTAAGAGGTTTGTGCCTATGTTTTCTTCCAAGAGTTTAATGGTTTCATGACTTATATTCAGGTCTTTGATCCATTTTGAGTTTACTTTTGTATATGGGGTTAGACAATGGTCCAGTTTCATTCTCCTACATAGAGCTGTCCAGTTTTGCCACACCATCTGTTGAAGAGACTGTCATTTCGCCATTGTATGTCCATGGCTCCTTTATTAAACATTAATTGACCATATATGTCTGGGTTAATGTCTGGATTCTCTAGTCTTTTCCATTGGTCTGTGGCTCTGTTCTTGTGCCAGTACCAAATTGTCTTGATTACTATGGCCTTATAGTAGAGCTTGAATTTGGGGAGTGAGATCCCCCTACTTTATTCTTCTTTCTCAGTATTGCTTTGACTCTTCAGAGTCTTTGGTGTTTCCATATGAATTTTTGAATTATTTGTTCCAGTTCATTGAAGAATATTGCTGGTAGTTTCATAGGGATTGCCTCAAATCTGTATATTGCTTTGGGCAGGATGGCCATTTTGACGTTATTAATTCTAACTAGCCACGAGCATGGGATGAGTTTCCTTCTGTTAGTGTCCCCTTTAATTTCTCTTAAGAATGACTTGTAGTTTTCAGAGTATAAGTCTTTCAATTCTTTGGTTAGGTTTATTCCTAGGTATTTTATTTTTTTAATGCAATTGTGAATGGAGTTGTTTTCCTGATTTCTGTTTCTGTTGGTTCATTGTTAGTGTATAAGAAAGCCACTGATTTCTGTGTGTTGATTTTGTATTCTGCAACTTTGCTGTATTCCAATATCAGTTCTAGTAGTTTTGGTGTGGTGTCTATAGGGTATTTATGTACAATATCATGTCATCTGTAAATAGTGACAGTTTAACTTCTTCTTTACTGATCCGGATTCCTTGTATTTTTTTATTTTGTCTGATTGCCGTGGCTAGGACCTCCAGTACTATGTTAAATAACAGTGGAGAGAGTGGTCATCCCTGTCTAGTTCCCGATCTCAGAGAAAATGCTGTCAGCTTCTCGCTGTTCAAAATAATGTTGGCTTTGGGTTTATCATAGATGGCCTTTATTATGTTGAGGTACTTGCCCTCTATTCCCATTTTGCTGAGAGTTTTTATCATGAATGGATGTTGAACGTTGTCAAATGATTTTTCAGCATCTATGGAGATGATCATGTGGATTTTGTCTTTCTTTTTGTTGATGTGGTGGATGATGTTGATTTACTTTCGAATGTTGTACCATCCTTGCATCCCTGGGATGAATCCCTCTTGGTCATGGTGTATGATGCTTTTGATGTGTTTTTGAATTCGGTTTGCTAATATTTTGTTGAGTATTTTTGCATCTACGTTCATCAGGGATGTTGGTCTGTAGTTTTCTTTTTTGGTGGGGTCTTGGCCTGGTTTTGGAATTAGTGTGATGCTAGCTTCATAGAATGAGTTTGGGAGTATTCCCTCCTCTTGTATTTTTTGAAAAATTTTAAGGAGAATGGGTATTATGTCCTCCCTGTATGTCTGATAAAATTGCGAGGTAAATCCATCTGGCCCGGGGGTTTTGTTCTTTGGTAGTTTTTTGATTACCGCTTCAATTTCATTACTGGTAATTGGTCTGTTTAGATTTTCTGTTTCTGTCTGGGTCAGTCTTAGAAGGTTGTATTTTCCTAGGAAGTTGTCCATTTCTCCTAGGTTTCCCAACTTGTTAGCATAAAGGTTTTCATAGTATTCTCTAATAATTCTTTGTATTTCTGTGGGGTATGTCGTTATTTTTCCTTTCTCGTTTCTGATACTGTTGATTTGTGTTGACTCTCTTTTCTTCTTAATAAGTCTGGCTAGAGGTTTATTTATTTTGTTTTTTTTTTCGAAGAACCAGCTCTTGGTTTCATTGATTTTTGCTAATATTTTATTCTTCTCAATTTTATTTATTTCTTCTCTGATCTTTATTATGTCCCTCCTTCTGCTGACCTTAGGCCTCATTTGTTCTTCTTTATCCAATTTCGATAATTGTGACTTTATACCATTCATTTGTGATCGTTCTTCCTTTTTAAAATATTCTTGGATTGCTATATACTTACCTCTTAAGACTGCTTTTGCTGTATCCCACAGATTTTGGGGCTTAGAGTTGTTGTCATTTGTTTCCATATAATGCTGGGTCTTCATTTTGATTTGGTCATTGATCCACTGATTATTTAGGAGCGCGTTGTTAAGCCTCCATATGTTTGTGAGCTTCTGCTTTCTTTGTACAGTTTATTTCTACTTTTATGCCTTTGTGGTCTGAAAAGTTGGTTGGTAGGATTTCGATCAATTGGAATTTTTGCTGCTTTTTTTGTGGCCTAGTATGTGGTCTATTCTGGAGAATGTTCCATGTTCACTTTAGAAGAATGTATAACCTGTTGATTTTGGATTTACAGATTGATAGATGTCTATTAGGTCCATCTGCTCTACTGTGTTGTTCAGTGCTTCCGTGTCCTTAGTTATTTTCTGCTCGGTAGATCTATCCTTTGGGGTGAGTGGTGTGTTGAAGTCTACTAGAATGAATGCATTGCAGTCTATTTCCCCCTTTAGTTCTGTTAGCATTTGTTTCACATATGCTGGTGCTCCTGTGTTTCGTGCATACATATTTAGAATGGTTATATCCTCTTGTTGGAATGAGCCCTTTATCATTATGTAGTGTCCTTCTTTATCTCTTGTTACTTTCTTTGTTTTGAAGTCTATTTTGTATGATATTAGTACTGCAACCGCTGATTTCTTCTCGCTGTTGTTTACGTGAAATATGTTTTTCCATCCCTTGACTTTTAGTCTGTACATGTCTTTGGGTTCGAGGTGAGTTTCTTGTAAGCAGCATATAAATGGGTCTTGCTTTTTTATCCATTCTATTTCTCTGTGTCTTTTGATTGGTGCATTCAGACCTTTAACATTTAGGTTGACTATTGATAGATATATACTTATTGCCATTGCAGGCTTTAAATTCGTGGTTACCAAAGGTTCAATGTTAGCCTCTTTAGTATCTTACTGCCTAACTTAGCTTGCTTATTGAGCTGTTATATACATTGTTTGCAGATTCTTTTCTTCTCTCCCTTCTTATTCCTCCTCCTCGATTCTTCATACGTTGGTTGTTTTATGCTCTGCTCTTTCTAGGAGTGCTCCCATCTAGAGCTGTCCCTGTAAGATGTTCTGTACAGGTGGTTTGTGGGAAACAAATTCCCTCACCATTTTTTTGTCTGGGAATTGTTTAATCCAGTGTCATATTTGAATGATAGTCGTGCTAAATACAGTATCCTTGGTTCATGGACCTTCTGTTTCATTGTATTAAATATATCATGCAATTATCTTCTTTCCTGTAGAGTTTCTGTCGAGAAGTCTGATGTTAGCCGTATATGTTTTTCTTTATAGGTGACCTTTTTCTCTCTAGCTGCCTTTAAAACTCTTTCCTTGTCCTTGATCTTTGCCATTTTAATAAATATGTGTATTGGTGTTGTCCTCCTTGGATCCTTTCTGTTGGGGGTTCTGTGTATTTCCATGGTCTCTTCGATTATTTCCTCCCCCAGTTTGGGGAAGTTTTCAGCAATTATTTCTTCTACAATACTTTCCATGTCTTTACCTCTCTCTTCTTCTTCTGGAACCCCTATAATACGGATATTGTTCCTCTTGGATGGGTCACACAGTCCTCTTAATATTGTTTCATTCCTAGAGATCTTTTTATCTCTCTCTATGTCAGCTTCTATGTGTTCCTCTTCTCTGGTTTCAGTTCCATCAATGGCCTCTTGCATCCTATCCATTCTGCTTATAAACCCTTCCAGAGTTTGTTTCATTTCTGTGATCTCCTTTCTGGCATCTGTGATCACGCTCCGGACTTCATTCCATATCTATTGTGTATTTCTCTGCATCTCTGACAGCATGTTTATGATTTTATTTTGAATTCATTGTCAGGAAGAATGGTTAGGTCTGTCTCCTTCTCTGGTGTTGTCTTTGTGATCTCTCTCTGCCTGTAGCTTTGCTGTTTCAATGTGATAGGAATAGTTTGCAGAGCTGGGATGAGTGACGTCTGGAAGGACTTCCCTTCTTGTTGGTTTGTGGCCCTCCTCTCCTGGGAGAACAGTGACCTCTAGTGGCTTGTGCTGGGCAGCTACGTGCAGACACGGTTTCTGCTTCCTGCCCTGCTGCTATGGAGTTCATCTCAGCTTTTGCTGTGGGCACGGCCTGGCTCGGACACCTGCTCCAAAGTGGTTGAGTCGCGTTTGAGGGGTGCTTCTGGCAGGCAATTTATCTCCATAAGGGGCCTCCCTGCTCCCTGCAGCCCAGGGGTTAGGGTGCCCAGAGATCCCTGGATTCCCTACCTCTGGATTAAGTATCCCGCCCTGCCCCCTTAACACTTCCAAAAAGTACCCGCCAAAACAAAACAATGACCACAAATAAAAAAGAAAAAAAGAAAAAATAAAAGGTGGCCATTCATTTTTCTTTATTCTCGGGTGCCAGCCTCAGGCATCTGCTCACCGGTCTTGCTGCCATGTTTCCCTAGTATTGGAGTCCCTATCCCTTTAAGACATCCAAAAAGCGCTCGCCAAAACAAACAGGAAAAAAAAATGGTCACTCGTTTTTCTAGTGTACTCAGGCGCCAGGCCTCTGGTACCCGCTTACTGTTCTTGCTGCCCAGTTTCCCTAGTACTGGGTTCCCTATCCCTTTTAGACTTTCAAAATGCGCTCACCAAAACAAAACAGCAAAAAAAAAAAATGTTCGCTCGCTTTTCTGGTGTCCTCCGGTGCCAGGCCTCCATTGCCCACTAACTGTTCTTGCTGCCTTGTTTTCCTAGTATCCAGGGTCCCCTGAGTATGCACTGTGTCTGCACACTGGCAAGGATGGCTGGGGCTGGGTGTTCAGCAGTCCTGGGCTCTGTCTCCCACCCGCTCTGCCTATACTTCTCCCGCCGGGAGATGGGGGGATGGGTGCATGGCTCCCGCCGGACCAGAGCCTGTATCTTACCCCCTTCATGAGGCGCTGGGTTCTCTCAGGTGCAGATGTGGTCTGGATATTGTCCTGTGTCCTCTGTTCTTTATTCTAGGAAGGGTTGTCTTTGTTATATTTTCATAGATATATGTGGTTTTGGGAGGAGATTTCCGCTGCTCTACTCACGACGCCATCTTCCAATCCCTCCTCCTGGTATATACTTCTTGATATCACATTGATATCTACCCACTTGATCTTACATTTCAAAATTCTCTTCTGAGCAGACCATTGATATAGGGCTAGTAACATGACTCTATATCATGTAAGCCTGGCTTTAAAAATATTAATGATTATGAGATATTCCTGTCAACAATGACTGAAAGTAACAATCAATATTGCCAACTTTACTGGGCAACCTGCATAGAATTACTAGTACTAGGACTGCCTTTAGATGGAATAATACACTCCATTAAATTACATCTATACCTGTAAAAGAGGAGAGAAAAAGAGTGATAGAAATTTTAATGCCTTGACATTTTAATAGCTTCCTATAGAAGAAACCATTGTTTTATAGTCCTAAAAATTTATCAAATATTGAAGTAAAAATGTCTGCCAAAAGTCAGATCCACAATAAATAGCTACTCCGAAAATGACATATTCATCTTATATGGCTTTCCAATTTTTTAAAAAACATTATGAAAACATGGAATTCTTTTAAATGAAAAAAATTAAAAACATGAAAGTAAAGAACACACTTGTGATACCACAGGCCTTTTAAGAAGATTCCAGAAAGAAATGGCCTGTGGCTCTAGCTCCAGGTGAGGATGCCACCCCCCAGTGACTCAGTGGCCAGGAAGACTATACCCTGAAACCCAGAGCCAAGAGTAAATCCCATTGCTCCACTGCCGACACTCCAAGCTGTCTAACTTTTATTTAATGTCCAGCCCAATACTGACATGACACACTTCTATTTTTCATCCAGAGAGCAAACAAATACAAGTATTTGAACAAGAGAAAACAAAAAGAGCCAAATTTGGCTATTATTCCTCATTAAAACTTATAGAGTGTAAAGCTCCAAACCCCAAGGAAGATGCTGAGGCCGTAACGGGAGACTTAACCACACGGGAAATGCAGGGAGAGGTGGAGAGAAGCATAGAGTGATCGCCCCTGATAGTCTCTGACATTTTACAGGTTTCACTGTGTGGATACCTTGCTGCGGCAGGAGTTTGCTTCATGTGTCCGAGGCCACGTCTGTCACTCTTCAGCCCCACTGCTGCATCACAAGGCACGCGGTCTCGGATGTGTTCATGCCAGGAGGGTTGACGTGGGTCCTGTCTGCGCAGCAGACCTGGGGAAACATTGCAGACTCACCACTAACAGAAACAAAAATGCCCTAACTCATTTACTTTTCACTCCGACCCATTATAAGGGCTTCTCCATCCTCATTTTGTACATGAGGAAATTGAGGTTTAGAGAGATTACAGAGGTTGGAAGTGATTACAACCATTAAAAGATGTCTCAGGATGCAATCATGGGACTCCTGTCCACGGTGAGGGTAGAAATGGCAAAAGCGCCCCCTTTAAAAAGACGTGTGTTTCCTACATTTTCTAGTTGCTCCTGAGTAGCAAGGGGAAAGAAACCTCGAGGAAGTGTGAGGTAGTGGATGGAGGCAGAGTGGCCTTGGGGACGCCAGGTGTATGGGAGTTGCCATCAGTCCTCACAGCATTCCTGGGAGGCATCGGCATTGTCCCCATTTGCTCACAAGGGTCTAAGGCTACTGCTCCACATGGGCCCCAGTCCACATAGGCAGGAAATGGAGTTGCTGAAAGGGGAGACCTGCCCACTCTCATCAGCTGCCCCTGAACTCTCCCTCTGCTGGGATATGCCCCAAGCTGCACTGTGTGCCTATTATTTACTTAATGCTCATGGCAGCCTGCCTATGTGGTGTTTCACTGTGCATTTACAATCACCTCGTGTTAGAGCTTTGAGAATGCCGCCTGAAATGCAGTCTCTTTAGTTTTCAGTCCTTGCATTGTTTCCAAGGTTTGAGCATTCTGAGAACAGTCAGACAGGGGACACATTGTCCATTTTAACAATATTTCATCTCTAGGTCTGAAAGACCTAGAGATCAGAAGAGGGGGAAAAGTCATAAAATAAGCGGAGACGATTAAAGTTCTCTAATTTTTAAAAGAATTAAAAATGGAGAAAAGTTATTTCTCTGTTCATTCAACTAGCCTAAGTAACAAGTAACACCTCAGGTCACCTCTTAACATCACTCCACATGACAGCAGGAAGCCTCCTCGACATTACCATTACTCATTTGAGGCTGACACTGAGGTTATTCTAAATATCACTTAATTTTCTTCATCCCACCATCATAGAATTATGTGTTTACACCTTTTATGTCTTTATGTTCTTGAAATTAGCTGTGAATCAGGAAAAAGCTTGCCTGGAGCTGCTGCATTTCTTGATATTATAAAGTGAGAGTCACATGTGTAATGCACATGTCTGAGTTGTGATGTTCTGTGAAATTTTGCAAATAGGTCCTTTGGAACAAAAGGGAAAATGTAGGATCTTCCTTTTGTGGGGCAATGTAATGCTCAGAGAAATGTTGGGAGTTGGGCTCTGAACTCTACCTCTGCTCCTCACAGTGGCATTCTGAGTCCTGCTCTTGGGGAGGGTGAGGAGGTGAGCAGGGGCCTGGGAGATTCCTGGCTGACGGGCAGGACTCTGGGTCCTGTGGGAGGTGGGGGTATGACTGCCTAACAATTCATTAATCTGTCCATCTGTTTCAGGCAGTGTTCTGAGTTTGTGTTATATTTAACAGTTTTAAAAAGTAGGTTGGCTTTAAAGAGGCTTACTGTATACAAGGCAGGGTACCAAGCTCCACAGGTTTATGATCTTTTGTGTATGTTTCATTCAGAGTCGAATCTTCAGCACCTAGAAAAGTTCATGGCTTCTAGTAGGGGCCTGATAAACATTTTTTTAGAAAGATTACAACAGATGAAAAAGTGATGAATTCACTCATTCCTTCATTGAGATGGGATATGTGGTAAAATAGGGATGCCAGCAAGGATTTAGGATCATTTGGTGGGTCTGGGTTGGAGCCTAGGAATCAGAATTGATTTTAACTTTTTATCATAAATATTTCCAAACACACAGGAAAATAGAGTATAATGACTGCCTATATATCCACTACATAGATTAATAGTTATTAACAGTTTTGCCATGTTTACATCATCAGTTTATTTAGCCAAAATATTTTAAATAAGTTAAATGGACATCATGAAAATCAGAACATTTTCCTTCTTAAAATCAATACCATTGTATAGCTAACATAAATAATGGTAGTTTTCTATTATCATCATCTAATAACTTATCCATATTCAAAATTTTACAATCGCTCCAAAAATTGTATGTTACCCCCGTTTTTGTCCTACTAGGATCCACTCCCCACTGTATTTGGTTGCCACATCTCTTAAGTCACATATAATCTAGAATGGTGCTCCCCTGCCCCTTTCTCTATCATGACATTAACTTGGTGAAGAGACAAGGCGAGATGTCCCTCAGAATGGCCTAGTTTCTGAATTTGTCCAGCTTCTGAATTTTTGGTGGCATTTACCTTATTTCACTTACCCATGAATTCTCTGTAACTGGAATGTGGATATAGAGGCTGAATTACATTCAGGTTAAACATTTCAGGCAAGACATCATCATTGATGCTGTATGATATTACTTTACCTCATGAGGTACATCTAACTGACTCTTTATCAGTAGTAAAGACAGCCTCATCTCTCCCTCATAAAGTTCTATTTCTTTTTTTAAACCATCACATAATCTGTGGAGTCAGTATTGAGCAGTACTAGGGGATCCAGCTCTCCATAAATGTATCACCTAATTAATGGCTTAATCATCCATTGATGATTCTTGCCTCCATCAGTGACTTCACCAGGGGTTGCAAAATGTTGATTTCTCTATTTTTATTATTCCTTTTATGTTTATTAGTTGGCCATCTTTGTCAGAGAGAAAGAGCGAGGGTGAGATTCATCTAATCAACTGCTTCTACTGGAAAGGCAAGGTAAATAGTTATGTATTTGGATTCTCCCTTTAATAGTAAGGAGTAGACTTCAAATGTTTTTTTGCCTGTTTTATCTTTGTTTTTCTCTTTTCTGAGTATCATTTTATAGACTTCCAGGTTTGCATATAGTCAGTGGATTTCATTCATTTTGAAGTTGCAATTTCCCATCTTTGGCCAGTAAGAGCCCCTTCAAACTGCCTATTTTCCTGGCACAGGAAGGTGTCCCCAGCTCACCAAGTGCACTCCCTCTCCCAGACCCAGAACCAGCCACTTCTCTAAAGAGCCCTGTTTCCTTTCATGGGGAAACTAGTTAAAGACAAAACTCTGGCTGCTGACGGTGCTCACTGCCACTGGGTCATCAACGCTTCTAGGCTCTTCAATGGTCAAAAATAGGGAAAATACAAAGGTATATATTTTTAAATTATTGTTCATATTGAAATTTCCTATACAAATATAACAATACTGAAGTTCTACTTTAACTTAAATTTTTATACTTACATTGTTTTTCTCTTACACAGAAAACATTTGCTAATATTAACATATTTATTTCTGAATCTTTTAATACATATATTAGTTCTAAAATAACAATATCAGTATTATTGCTTTTAACTCCTGAGTTAAACTTTACATTTCTTTTATCCTGAGTACACATCCCCCTAAGCAGGATAAATATTTGCCTTAAAGCATTGCAACAATTATTTTCTTGATCTGTTACCAATTAGGGATGTAAGTGTACTTACTTTCAATTTTAGGAACTCATGTTTAAATATTTAAGGATTTACTTGGTCAAAAAATCAACATTAAATAAAAACACATGAGTCTTGCTTCCATCTCTGTCAACTCTATCTTCTGATTTAAAAAAATGTGTGCGTTTGAACTTTTTGTCTTGCCCTTGTTCTTTCCCCCCTTCTCTACTGGAAATGTGTTGTTGTAGAGCTCCTAAGGAGGTCTGAGTGAGGTAGGTGGCTGTGGAGGTTGTGTAGGGATGCTGTGATGACTGAAGCAGGTCCCAGAGCCCAGGCAGGATGAAGGGGGCAGCCTCAGTAGGTGGTGACCTGGCCTGGGATCGGTAGTCAGAGCCTGATCAGGGTTTGGAGGGAATATAGAGGGGGGCTACCTTGGAGCCCCAGCAAGGTGTGGGCTTCCACACAGTGATTCCAGCTGATGCAGGTATTAGAGATCAGGTAGAGGGAGGAGAGTGTCTGCGGTGGGGAAATGGGCAGAGATAGCTGGGGAGCTTGTGTACACACAGGTGGAGCACAGTCTACAAAATATATCTATGCACATAGAAATAAATATATATGTGTCTGTGTACACACAGACATGTACATGTATTCCTCTGTACACAGCACTGTCTGAAAACTCAGGGTAACATTTTAAGTTTTAGATTTTTCTGTGATGGTATATATACAAATTTTTAAAAGTAAAAACGTACACAAACCAAAAGGACTGGACTGGGTTAGGCAAACACATTCTTCCCATTTTCTGCCTGAAACCTGGAAGGAGGGGCAAGTCCCCTGTGTGCACTGCACCCACTCACATTTCCACCCCTCCAACCATGGCTCCTATTTCATCCCAAGTCTATTCAGATGCATTTTAACCAGGCTCTCTGCACCCACACCTGGCGTCTTTCTGCCATAAGCCAGGGAGCTTCCACAATTCACAGCTCTACCCGTCTCCTCTTGCTGGTGCACATTAATGCATGAAGGCCACTTCCTGGCTGGCCTTTTCCATCTTCTCCTGTCTCATCATTTATCACTTCATTTTTTCCACACTTTCAACATTCACCCTTTGCTCTAGCCCTACTTACAGGCATGCGCTTCTCCCACACAACATGCTATTTGATGTTTGGAGTTGTGTACTTAGTTGCTTCTGTGTGGTTTGTCTCCTTCCACTAAAATATGGGTTGAGGCAAGTGGAGGCCTTGTCTGTTCTGTATACAGCAGCATTCCCAGAATTTTGAATGATTTCTGGCACTTCAAAGACACGTTTATAGTATTTGTTGTATAGATGATGGGATGAATTCTCCAGTACCTTTGCACATGCTGTTCCTTATATTTAAACTGTCTTGCTTCTCCCAATGCCCTTCATGAGTTAAATACTATTTATCCTGTAAAACTTGGTTAAAATATCAATTATTCCATGGAGATATTGCTAAGATCTGCACCTCACCCAAGAAATACTCACACACACACACACACAAACACAGACACACACATGCACAGTTGGGTTATCTCTCTCCTCTGAGCTGCCCTCATATACCACCTCCATGTATAAGTCCCATGAACAGCTGGCTGTTCAGAAAAGATTAATTCTCCCCCTTCATCCTGTAGAATTGTTACCAGAAAATGGCTGCCCATGTACTGCATTATGTGGGGCCAATGTGACCAGCTCTGACAAATGGCTTGTGGGCACCACTTGCAAACCTAGCCCAAAAAATATTCCTGTGACACCCTCTAGTTTCCTCTTTCTTCTACCTGTTGACTGGATGTGAAGTATCCAAAAGAGAAATCTAAGGCCATGGGAATAGTTAGAGCCACATGAAAAATACCTTGCAAACTCCTACACTATTCTGCAATGATGGCAGTAAATGCCATCTATTGTGGCTAGCAACAGGGCTTGGGGCCCTTTGTTACTGAGGTTACCCTTCCCAACTTACACAGCATGCCTTTCCACAGCACAGAGTGCTGTCACTGCCATGTGTCTCTCCTTGTCTGTAGCCTGAGCTACTTGGGGTAGGGAATGTGTGTCACATCCCACATGACCAGTGTTTAGTCCAGGGTCTGGCATATAACTTTGAGCAGTTAATCTGTCTTACAGTGGGTTGATGACTCAGAAAAAGTAAGAGAAGTCCAGTTATTGCTTTTCTCCCTAACAAAGGTTTTCCTGTGAATTCGTCTGCTAATTCCACTATAGATGATGTTTTACCTTGAGCATCACTGGGGCCCCATCCTCTCTGCTGAGACACTTCACCTGTCTTCCCAAGGCCCTGTGCTGGCAGGCTGTTCATCTCAGGCTCTACCCACGGAGCTCACGGAGGAGAACTAATTTTGGAAAAGCCATCTATGCCTGACCTTTATTCTACCCTGCTCTGAAATACTTTATTTATTAATTTATTTTTGCGTTGTGTCATTTTTTCCCTGCTCACAATGAAGTTGTGCCTAATTTCCATTCTCCTTTAAAGCTTAAACTGGTCATTTCTGCTTCTTGCTTTGGTGGCTTTATTCTGGTGAGCTCTACATTCAGTTGAGATTGTAAAACAAAATTAGGTGGGCGTTATTTGTTTCTAAAACAAAGTGCAAAAACAAAGTGGACTTTTCAGTTCTAAGCTCACATCCAGCTCACCACATCAATTAATCCACTGAGGTCTGGTGGGAAGATCACTTCAAATAATTATTAATAACAGTAGAAGTTACCATCTCAAGAAACTATGTACTGGGCCATTTAGTAGACACCTAAATTGCCTCATTTTTATGGTCTGTTCAGGATACTCGAGACATTGAACAGAGGCAATATTGATGAGTATGTCAGGATACACAGCATACACCTAGACTTGCCCAGAAATAGCAGTTCAAATGGTGATCCTGGCCACATGTCAAATGAAGGAAGAGTGACAGGGTGGAGCAGGCAGCTTATCAGGTGACACAGCTTGGGAGGTGGGAGGATTCAAAGACAGGTGTGCCTGACCCCAAAGCTCATGTTCTATTGCCTTTGTCTAAAGTCCTGGTGAGAGTGGAAGAAGGTGGGAAGGCAGAGGGTGGAAGTGAGGAGAAGGGGAGATGAGGGTGATAGACTGTTATATCAGCCTGATCAGCTGATCAGGCCCCCAGACTGCCATTCCCACTGCCTAGCTGCCCCCTTCTGGGATGCAAAGATACATGGAGAGTGTGGTGGGAAACAGTCAACACATGTTCAGTAATGATGACTTTCTAAATTTTTCTTGGAGAAAGAAAGAGAAAGTGAGAAAAAAGGAACCAAAACAGAGGCTTGGGAACCACAATTTAATCTAAAGAGGTTCATGGGATATCAAACTCCTGAGGCTTCACAGCAGAACCCAGGTTTTACCAGAAATTGTAACTTATGTTTCAGCTTTAAGACTATTTCATGACTCAACCAAAGTTGTCAGGAAATTGTTTACCATTGCATATGCAGGTGGGTTTACACAATAAAGCCTCACGTTAGCAAATGCTTATCACAGAATAAGAAACTGTATTTGACTTGTGAATGCTATATTGTTTCAAATCTGTTGCCTTATAAATAAATGTTTTACTTCTGCATTTTACATTAGCTAACATGCCTTGGTTGCATCTGAAGAAATATGAAATTTAAAGAAATGACAAGCACTTCAACTGAACAAAAAATCATTCCCATGGGTTATCATAAATGGCAGTTCATACTGAGTCACTTGATTGATGTGACTCCGCCTATTGCCCTTCAAGTGCTGTAAACAGATATTTATCCAGTCCACATCCAGTACATTAGTTCGTGGAAAGGTCCAATTATTTCTGCAAGTAAACCTACCAAATGTTAGAAATGAGTTAGGAGGCAGCAACATGGAGATTGAGTTCTGAAAGTTTTAGGATGGAAAAAGTTGGTAAAGAAAACAGCAGAGAGAAATAGAGAAGGAGCATTAAAAAATCTTCAACCCAAATCATGATAGGCTCAGGGTTGTGGAGAAAAGCTGGTTTTTGCATTTTTCTGATAGCTCCTTGTTCTGATGCTGTCATTTGCATATCAGCTCACTTTTCCATTAGATCTCCGGTCCCTGACAGGTCAGCACTGATGGTACAGGAGATGCAGCTGAACAAATATCCATTTTTTAAACAAGGTAAAAGAAATGTTTTAAACAGAAACTGCTGCCACTAATATCTAGCTGTGTTTCCACCAATCTGTGTGGTTACATCTTAATGCTTTCCTGTATTAATAGCCTTTCCTGAAATCTCCTGATGGGCTCTGTTTGGTTAATTCATTCTCCTTGGCCATTAGTGATCTAGAGAATTCCTGAAAGGTCATCTTGCCATTCAACGATGCTGTGACACAGACTGGTGCAGCGTCATTTGATGAATAGGAAGAGTCTTAGCCTCCGCTGTTAGTACACCTAAGGCTGCAGTGAAACCACCATTTGCAGATGAGGCATATTTTTGCCTCTGGGATAATGCAGGCATCAGCTGTCAGTTCATTTTGTGTTTACAAAATGAGCTAAGATTCAGGAAATTGTTTTTACCCTTCAGAAATGATCACAAAAGTGTTATCTTTGTCTCTTACATACTCAGGAAGACTTGTAAATGTCTTCCCCATCTAATCTTGTCCAATTATGTCTCTTTATGATAACCAGTGGGAAGGAAAAGTATTGCCCATCAGCACTTAGTGCTGAAATATGACTCAGCAAATTATCCTCAGTTGAACGATTCATTTCCAAGTCTCCTCAATTCATTTGAGTGATATTACATCATATGTGCACAACTGCAGGGTTAACTAGGTATTATTTATTAAGCATTTATTATGTACTATGCCCAGGACTAAACATTTTACATTCATTGACTCATTTAAGCCTCATAAATACAATTTGAGGTAAATACTATTATTATCTCACTTTATGGATATTCAAGAACAATATTTAGTAGAAGAATTAAAACACAAATTTGTCTTACTCCAGGCCTACATATAACTATTGTAGAATGATTCTAGGAGAGGCTAAGACTACAGATTCTAGGTCATCTCAACCACTGTAATGATGGGGCCCAGGATAAGCTACCCCAAACTATGGTAACTTGGCATGTTGAATATTTTAAACTGAAGGAGTTTGGTAAAATCAAAGAGGCAGGAAGTTCACTCTGACCTTCTCCCTGTCCTTACCCCCTGAAACAGATCATATATCCCTTATGAGATGTACCCTCCCTATACCCAGAGGAAAGGAGAATCCTTTTCTTTGAAGACATAGGGACACAAAGAAGAATCCTAATGAGCAGGCCTTGATAAGTTCCCCGTATTTATTACAGTACCTCATATTCCTTAACCTGTACTATTTTTCCCTAACTGTCCACTCATTATCAAACCAAGCACCAAAATGCTCATGGCCAACTGTTTCTGTGGGTCATCACTTCCTTGTGAAGTCTGCCATATCACACAAAACTTATAAATAAGTGGGTGTACTTTTCTCTGGTTAGTCTCTCTGTTAGATTAGTTTTCAGAACCAGCAACCCTAAGATGGTCAAGAATAATGCCCCACCTCCTGCAGTGGTCCCAGTTGATGCTAAGCACAGCACTCTACAGTGGACATCATACTATCATTTATATAAGGAAACTGAAGCTCCAAGCATTTACATGACTGGCCTAAGTTAGGGCTGTTTAATGGGGTGAAAACACAGGATATAGTTCAGATGATAGCAAAAAATATTTTAATATAGGTATGTCCAAAAAATGATTTCTTCTCTGAAATTCAAATTTAACTTGTTTTTGTATGGCAACTTTAGGCTGAAGTACCAGTTCTGGTGTAACACGGGCTTCTCCTCAGAGACCAGGGCTCTTTCCACTACTCCATGGGAGGGGTCTGCACTCCCAACGCAGAGCTGCAAATGGACAGGTATAGAAACTGCCTCAGTCAGACCATCACATAGCCGTGGAAGCTAACATTTGGCACTACAGCCACATCAGTTTTGTAGTTGGAATCTAATGCATACACCTTGGGGTCAAACATTACAATTTTTTTTAATAAGTCAACTTAGCTTTTGCTGTAAATCCTCCTTCTCCTGGGATAGTGGAAACACAGCTTTCTGACCCTCTCCCTGGATGTGCCAACATGAACACAGAAATGCAATAGAAAGTGTATATTCGTCTGGGCCTCATTCCTGACACTGGGTTTCTAAAGCCCTGGGAATTTCCTGGGTAATAGCAGCATCTTTTATTGTAAGTAGGTGGTTCCGGGTGGGCTCTGCTTGGGTGCCTGAAAGGCAGAAAGCCCAAGCCATGACTAGAAGCTTGGAATTTTCAGCCTCACCCCTCCATTCTCCAGAGAAAGGGGAGCGGATAAAAACAGAGTTAATAATAGGTCATACCTGTGTCTCAACAATTGGAGTTTGGAGAGATTCAAGGTTGGTAAACACATCCATGTGGTGTACTGGGAGGGTGATGAGTCCCAACCCCACAGGGAAGAATGAAGCCTTCTGCTGGCCCAAGGGAGATCCCACACAGTAACAAAAAAGTGTTAGAGACCATTTCTCACATGGGGTAGACCTTCTGTAAACTCCATTGATCATGGCACCAGCTTCACTGGGCAAATCGTACAAATCTTAATGAAAGGTAATGGATGTACCCCAGTTCGCTAATGCATTCATCTACTGAAGCACATCCTGATTTCCTTAGGTTTTTAGCCATTATGAATAGAGGTACTGTGTAAAATTGCATGGTGAATTTTGTTGAGACACAGTTTTTCAAAGCAGTTGTCTAAATAACAGCGACGCAATTCTCGGATCCTAAAGTGAGAATTATCTTTTCAATGGTAAGATAGATTTTAATGGTTCTTTTTTGTTTTATGTATTTTTGTGTATCTTGAGTGCAAATACTTTATAAAATATGTATTTGCCAACATTTTCACCAAGTGTGAAATTTGTGTTTGGGTTCTTTGAAAAAGATTTTATAGAGTAGAAATCTTAATTCTATAAATCCCACATGATGTATCCTTTTTCCTTTTTGTATAGGATTTTGGTGTTGGGGGTTAAAAGTCATCAGCAAGAGTGTATTGATTTTCTTGCTTTTACGTAGAATTTTTATAATTTTGCACCTAAAAATTTTCTATGGTGAATGTTGAGTGAATTTTTGTGTAAGTTGTAAAGCTTGTGCGTACCTTCATTGCATTCTGTATGTTCTCCAACAAATTATACAAGACATGGGAAATTCCTGCAAATTGGGTTTTGATTTTCCAAAATTTTGTGATTCATCAAACGAGCCACGAGGTGGCGCCACCTTCCTCGAGCTGTGAGCCCTCGTCCCATATCACATAAAACTTAGAAATAAGTGGGTGTACTCCGCCCACCGTGGCCCTCAGGCGACGCCTTTGCCCTGTCTGTGGACCTGCGTGGCGCATGCGCGGTCAGGCCCCAGGACATCCTTCTGGCTCTGGCGGCAGCCGGGATTCCTCAGGCTCCCGTGCGGCACTGTCCAGGACACTGCCGTCCACAGCCGCCATGAAAGCTCGGTTTTCTGAGGAGCCACGGGATGGAAAGGTGAGGAGAGGCTCCCCGTGCGTCGACTGCAGAGTGCTCCCCTTCACGTGCCTGGGGAGGAAGGCCTGCGGCAGGGAAAGGGGTCTCAGTTGAATTTGGGGGAGCGGCTGACGTGACGGGTGGAGTTGAGGGAGCGGGTGAGTCCGGGACACAGCTGAGTCCGTGCCGGGGCGAGTGAGCGGTGCCCAGCGTGTCCCCGGGAGCCCGTGAGGTGGGTGGATTGGCCGCACCTGCGGGAGGCCCTCCAGGCTCCAGGCGTCCTTCCTGACAAGGCTCTGAGACGGTAATGGGGCAGAGGGGACTTGGTTGCAGAATGGCCTGCTTACCTGGGGTTCAGGTCTTGCGTTGTGCCGAGCACACAGGGTGGGTTCCTGAGAAGAGTCCCCAGTGTGGGGTCCGCCTGGGAGGCTCCCCCCAGGCTCAGCACGGCACTGACACAGCCCAGCTTCCCGAGGGCTGACCCCATCCGTGACCTGTGCCTGGGCCTCGTGCACTGTCTCCAAGGGAAGAGCCGGATTGGTGAAGCAGAGGGCACCCCGTGTTCTGTTACCACACCCGCTTCTGCTTGGGCACCGCACGGGGTCTCAGTTGCTGCAGCACTGCATTGTAATGGGATGAAAGGGCGCCATGCTCCTGCTCTGCTTTCCCAGGACGGCTGTGGGGATGGGGTCCCATGCAGTTCCACCAAGCCTGCAGTGTGTTTGCTTGGTTTCTGTGAGAAGTGCGATGGAATTTTGGTGAGGGTCGCAGGGGTTGTGCACATTGCTGTGTGTGGAGGGACTTGTAACAACCTAACTCTTCCCGTCCACGTCTGCAGGGTCCACAATTTTCAGGTCTCCCACCTCCTCGGTTAAGTTTGTTCTTAGGTACCTGTAACTTCTGGAGAAAATTCCTGAACTAAATACCTTTGAGCCGAAATCAGTCAAAGGGAGAAATAAAGTGGGAGAAACCCGTTTGTTACTTACTAGTAGTCATCCACTTCAGCTTGCCCGTGTCTGTCACAACCAGGCTTCAGAAGAAGGGGCCCCACCGAACTTCTCCAGTCCAACTATGCCCTCTCTCGCCCTCGTAATTACCTGTTGATAGAGAGATGGACTATTTCTCTCCACTTCTTGGAAGCACCTACTGATGTGGAGATGGACGAAGGCTAGGTGAGATACTTTGGAAATACTACAGTTTTTTTCCACAGCACTTTAGTCTTATTTATTTATTTCTTTGGTATCATTAATCTACAATGACATGAGCAAAATTATGGTTACTAGTTTCCCCCCATCATCAAGTCCTCAGCACACACCCCATTACAGTCACTGACCATCAGTGTAGTAAGATGCTGTAGAATCACTAGTCTTCTCTGTGTTGGACAGCCCACCCCATACCTCTCCTGGCACATTATGTTTGCTAATCATAATGCCTTTTCCCGCTTACCTTCCCTTCCCACCCTCCCTCCCCAGGCCCTTTCTCTTTGGTAACTGTTAGTCCATTCTTGTGTTCTGTGAATCTGCTGCTGGTTTGTTTCTTCCGTTTTTTTTTCTTTATTCTTACACTCCACGTATGAGTGAAATCATTTGGTACTTGAATTTTTCCGTCTGGCTTATTTCACTGAGCATAATACCCTCTAGCTCCATCCAAATTGTTGCAAATGGTAGGAATTGTTTTATTGTTACACAACACTTTCTTCTTTATGATGCACTTGTAAAGGGCATTATTTTCTTAATCTCTGATGGTTCGTTATTAGTGAATACAAGCAAACGACTTTTATAAGTTGGTTTGGTATCTTACAAGTTTACTGAATTCATTTTTAGTTCTAACAGTTCTTTGGTGAAGTAGGGCGGGAAATTGGAATTCTAAAATTCCACTTTTTGTACCCCAGGTCTTCCCAACATCCAAGGCCAAGTGGCTTCAGGGGAACCTCCCACAGGCCTTCTAATGAGCCCTGGACCCCTGCAAGGTGCCATTTGTTTGATCTGGGTGGAAGGGCTTGGCCTCTCTTGAAAGGGTGTTATGTCTGCTGTGCTTTTATTATGGTTATTTTGCAAACTAATTTACTTTCCAGCAATTTAAAACCTACAGAAAACTTGTAGTGTCAGTACAGATTCACTTTATACTGAATTTCCTAGCATCTCACTTTACCACAGTTTCCACTTCACACAAAATTTCTGTGGTGTCTACCCCAAACAGGGACACGCTTCCATGGAAACAACATCTGACTGCAAATGAGGGAAGTATTAGGGTCTCCATATGATAATCCAATGTACAGAACCACCACAGCTGTCACCATCCGCTCCAGCTGTGTGCACATGTCTTACTATCCTGATGCAGTTTCCTTTTTCTGGAACTGTTCCCGAGACTTTACCTCAGTTGGTTTCTCTGGGACCTTGAATAAGCAGGATAACATAATATTTGTCCTTCTTGGAGGGGCGCATTTCCATGAGCATAATGGCTTTGTGGGTCCATCTGTGCAGCAGGTTCTAGGACTCCTTGTTTACTCCACTGTGTAGAGACCACATTGTTTTCCTCTGTCTATGGACGCCCGGGTCGTCTCCACCTTTTGGCTCTTGTGAATCATGCAGCTGTAAACAGAGGTGTGCAATATCTACGTCCCTGCTTTCCTGTCATTTGCGCAAATGCCCTGAAATGGAATTTCTAATTATATGTTAACTATGCTCGAGTTTTGGGGGACACTCTTCACACACAGTGTTTTCAAATCAGCTTTGGACCATTTTTCTTTATTTCTATATTTGGCAGAATAATGTAGTTTATGGATCAACCCTGTTTTGTTCATCTGTTCATCCCTTGATGAGCATTTGAGTGGTTTCTAACTTTTTACTGTGGTGAGCAGTGCTGCTAAGAATTCTTGGGCCAATTTCTGTTTGAACAGCATTTTCATTTCTTTGTGGTATTTATCTAGGATCGGTTTTTTACCCACAATTAGGTAACTATATTATATATTATGAGGAAATGCCAAGCTGTTGTATACAAGCTGCATGTTTAATATTTCCACAAGCCAAGGTTAGGGGCTCTAATTCCTATGCATCCTTGGTAACATGTGATTTTGAATTTTCCTGAGTATGGCCAATGACATGTGCTTGCATTGGGTGGGGTTCTCTGTGGTCTAATTTGCATTTCCATAGCAACTGATGCTGTGTGAGACCTCTTCATGTGCTTGTTGAACATTTGTATGTCTTACTTGGAATCTTAATCCACTTTAAACATTTGTCTTGTCTTGTTGCCTTGTACTAGTTTGTGGTGTTTCCTGGGTTACAGGCTCTTTTTAGATGTACAACGTGGAGATATTTCCTTTCATTCTGTGACTGTTTTTCACTTTCTTGTTGGTGACTTTTAACGCAGAAAAGTTTTTAATTTTATGCTCTCTTCTGTTGCTTGTCCTTTGATGTCAGATCTGAGAAATCATGGCTAAATCCAAGGTCATGAATGTTTATCCTCATGTTTTCTTCTAGACTCTGTTGTTTTTTAAATATTATATAAGCCCTTTGTCTGTTCTGAGTTAATTTTTGTATGTGATATGTGTTACTGGTTCAGTTTCATTCATCTGCATATGGACAGCTATTTGCCCAGCACCGTTTGCAAGGAAGACAATTCTTTCCCTAATTTAATGTTGTCCACCCTTGTCAGAAAGGGAGTGACTGTATATGGTTTGGGTCACTTCTGGGCTTTCCACTCACTTCTGTTGATCTGTGCATACAGTTGACCCTTGAACAAAATGTGGGGTTGTGTAGCTGACATCCCACAGAGTCAGAATACACATAAAACTTCTCACTCCCCCCAAACTTAAGTATTATCCTAATCTCATTGCTTATTTTTACTGGAAGACTTACCAATAATATAAACAGTTAACACATACTTTGTACATTACACATGTTTTGTGCTGTATTATAACTGTAAGGTAAGCTAGAAAAATCAAGTGTTTCTAATTGTCTTAAGTCTTATGTGAGAGGTACCCTCCTTATACCAAGAGGAAAGGAAAATCCTTTTCTTTGAAGACAAAGGGACAGAAAGAGGAATCTTAATGAGCAGGCCTTGATAAGTTCCCCCTATTTACGACACTATCTCATACTCCTCAACCTGTCATATTTCTCCACAAATGTCCACTCCTTACCAAACCCAGCACAAATTGCTCACGGCCAACTGCTTCTCTGGGTCTTCACTTCCTTGTGAAGTCTCCCATATCACATAAAACCTATTAATAAATGGGTGTGCTTTTCTCTGATTAAACTTTGTCAGTTTCATTTTCAGACCCAGCAACCCTAAGAGGGTCAAGAACAACACCCCCACCCCTTGCAGTGGTCCCAGTTGATACTAAGCACAGCACTCTACAGTGGGCATTATTCTATCTCTCAGATGAGTAAATTGAAGCTCCAAGCATTTAGATGACTGGCCTAGGATAGGGCTGCCAGACTTGGGGTAAAAACACAGGATATAGTTCAGATGACAGCAAGAATTATGTTAATATAAGTATGTCCAAAAAATTATTTGTTCTCTGAAATTCATATTTTACTTGTGTTTCTATATCAACTTTAGACCAAAGTCCCAGTTCTTTTGTAAGATTGGCTTTTTCTCTGAGCCCAGGGCTCTTTCTACCACTACAAGGGAGGGGCCTACACACCCACCCAGACCTGCGAATGGACAGTCATAGAAACTGCCTCGGTCAGACCCTCAAATAGCTGTGGAAGCTAATACTTGTCACTACAGCCATATCAGCCTTTTAGTTGGAATCTAATCCATACACGTTGGGGTAAAACATTATAACATTTTAAAGAAGTAAACAGTTTTTGTTGTAAATCCTCCTTATCCTAGGATAGCAGAAGCAGAACTTCCTGACCCTCTTCATGGGATGTGCCACTGTGAACACAGAAATACAACAGAAAACATATTCTGGTCTTTGCCTCATTCCTGATCCTGGGCTCCTAAATCCCTGGGAACTTCCTGGGTAAGAGAGTCTTTTATACTAAGTAGGTGGTTCTGGGTGGGTTCTGCTCAGGTGTCTGACAGGCAGAAAGCCCATGCCATGGTTAGAAACTTGGAATTTTCAGCCTCAACCCTCCATTCTCCAGAGAAAGGGGAGGAGATAAAAATGGAGTTAATAATACATCATACAAGTGTCTCAAAATATGGATTTTGGAGAGCTTCCAGGTTGGCAAACACATCCATGTCGTGTACTGGGAGGGTGATGTGTTCCAACCCCACAGGGAAGAATGATGCCTTCTCCTGGCCCAAGGCCGAAGCCTTCATAATTACAAAGAAGCTGTTAGAAACCATTTCTCATGTGGGGTACACATGTGAGCACCAGTGATCAAGGCACCAGCTTCACTGGGAAAATCACTGTACATTTCACTGTACAAATTGTAGTGAAATGTAATGGGTGTTCCCCAATTTGCCAAAGCATTCATCTGCTGAAACACATCCTGATTTCTTTAAGTTTTTAGCCTTTATGAATAGAGCTATTATGTAAAACTGCATTGTGGCTTTTGTTGGGACATAATTTTTCAAAGCAGTTGTATAAATACTGGTGATGTAATTCTTGAATGTCATGGTGAGACCTTTTATAATTGTAAAATATTTTTAATGGCTCATTTTTGTTTTATGTATCTTTGTATATCTTGAGTACAAATCCTTTATCAAAAATGTATTTTGCAAATATTTTCTTTTAGTTTGTGTCTTGTGTTTGGGTTCTCTGAGCAAGGTCTTTTAGAGTAGAAATTATAACTCTATAAAGCACATGTGATTATTTTTCTTTTGTGGATAGGTCTTTGGTGTTGGATTCAGCAAGGTTGTGTAGATTTTCTTGCTGTACCTACAAATTTTATAATTTTGCATCTAAAATTTGACTATGAAAAATTTTTTTATGAGTGTACAACTAAAAATTTTTTAAAATTAAAGTATTATTGACATACACTCTTATGAAGGTTTCACATGAAAGAACACTACGGTCACGACATCCACCCATATTATCAAGTCCCCTCCATGCCTCATTGCAGTCACTGTCCATCAGTGTAGTAAGATGCCGCAGTCACTACTTGTGTTCTCTGTTCTACACTGTCTTCTCTGTGGTCCCCCACACCATGTGTGCCAATCATAATACCCCTCAATCCCCTTCTCCCTAAATTCTCACCTCCCTCCCACACCCCACCCCTTTGGTAACTGCTAGTCCCTTCTTGGAGACTGTGAGTCCGCTGCTGTTTTGGTCCTTTATTTTTACTTTGATGTTATACTCCACAAATGAGGGAAATCTTTTGGCATTTGTCTTTCTCCACCTCGGTTATTTCACTGAGCATAATATGTTCCAGCTCCAACATATGTTGTTGCATATGGTAGGATATGTTTTTTCTTATGACTAAGAAGTATTCCATTGTGTTTATGTACCACACCTTCTTTATTCATTCATCTCCTGATGGACACTTAGGTTGCTTCCATATCTTGGCTCTTGTAAAAAGTGCTGCAACAAATATAGTGGTGCATAAGTCTTTTGGAATCTGAGAAAGTATATTCTTTGGGTAAATTCCTAAGAGTGGAATTACCGGGTCAAATGGTATTTCTATTTTTAGTTTTCTAAGGAACATGCCTATGGGGAATATCGAGTTAATTTGGGTGTAACTTGTAAAGCCTCTGCCTACTTCATTTCATTCATTTCACTCTCAATCAAAGTGGAGAAGACACAAGAAATTTGTGCCCATTGCGGCTTGAATTTCCAAAGATTAGTGGTTCATCAGTTTAGCCACAGGGGGGCACCACCTTCCCTGAGCTGTAAGCACGCATCCTGCAATGCTCACCGTGACCTGCAAGCGGCGCCTCTGCCCTCTTTGTGGACCAGCAGGGCTCATGCGCGGTCAGGACGCAGGCCTTTTCTCCAAGCTCTGACCGGTGCCAGTATTGCTCCGGATGCCCTGCAGCTCCGTGACACCGCGGGCCGCGTCCACAGGGGCACCTCGGTTTCCTGAGGAGCTGCAGTACGGAAAGGTAAGGAGAAGCTTTCCGTGCATCTCCTACTGAGCACTCCTCTTCAGGGTCCGGGAGAGGAAGGCCTGCGATGGTTAACGGAGTATTTGTGGAGACTGGGCCACGACGGGTGCAGCTGAGTTCAGGATGTGGCGCGCGGCACTCAGGGAGAGTTCGGGTCCGGGCTGAGACCGGGCTGGGGCGGGTAGGTGGTGTCCAGCGCTTCCCCAGCAGCCTGTTTCTCCACGCTGCGTACCTCGGGCCCCTTGCAGTGGGTGGATTGTCCACACCTGCGGGACACCTTCCAGGCTGCAGGCATCCTTCCTAACAAGGCTCTGAAATGGGAATGTGGGCGGAGGGGAGTTGGCTGCTTAAGCGGCTCGCTTACCTGTGCTTCAGCCTTTGCTGAGCGCCCAGCCCACAGGGTAGTTTCTTTCGGAGGGTCTCCGAAGTGGGGTCCACCTGGGAGGCTTCCCTGGTCACAGCATGGCACTGACCCAGCCTGGCTCCCTGAGTGTGGCCAACACCCACTGCCTGCGACAGGGGCCTCGTGAGCCGGTTCTTCATGCAGAGCAGGTTGGGGGATGAAGGGCACTTGGTGTTCTGTTTAGACTCCCGCTTCTGCTTGGGCGAAACATGGGGTCTCCGTTGCTACAGGTCCACAGTGTAGTGGTAGGTCAGGGCACGATGCCCCGGTTCTGCTTTCTCATGACGGCTGTGGGTATGGGGTCCTGTGTGGTTCTATCCAGCCTGTTGGGTGTTTGCTTCTTTGTGAAGTGTGGTGGAATTTCGATGGGGGTTCCCACGGAGTCTGAAGGTTCCTGTTGGTGGACAGGACTTGTAATAACCTAACCCACCCCCGCCCCATCCTGGTCTGCAGTGTCCACAGTGTTCAGGCCTCAATCTTCAATCCTCCCACCTAATTGGTTAGTCTTCTCCTTATGTACTTCATTCTTTATGATGCAGTTTTAAAGGGCATTGTTTTCTTAATGTCTCTTCCTGACGGTTGGTTATTAGTGAACCGAAGCAAACAACTTCTGTATGTTGATTTTGTATCCTGCAAGATTATTGATTTTATTTTTAGCTGTAACAGGTTTTTGGTGGAGCAGTGTGGAAATTGGAATTTAAAAATCCCAGTGTTCCACTCCAGGTCGTCCCAACACCCAAGCCCAGTGTCTGCAAGGGAATTTTACCACGTTCCTTGTAGTGACTCCCGCAGGCTAAGTAGTGGTCCACTTCTGGTGAACTGAATGTTGAGGGCTTTGCCTCTGTGACAGGGTGTGATGTCTGCTCTGCTTTTCTGCTGCAGGACTGACATGGTTGTTCTGCAAAGTAATTTACTTTCCAGCAATTTCAAGCACACAGAAAACTTGCAGTGTCAGTACAAACACTCTTTACACTAAATGTCCCATGGTCCCACTTTACCACACCTGCCACTTCACACAAAATTCTCTTGGCCTCTACCCTAAATAGGGACAAGTTTATAGGTAGCCACCACCTGACCCTAAATGAGAGAAGTATTATGGTCTCCACATGATAATCCAGTGCACAGACCCAGCACAGCTGTTTCCATCTACCCCAGCTGTGTGCAAATGTCTTTCTATTCTGATCACATTTCCTTTTTCTGGAACTCTTCCAGGGACTTTAGCTCAGATGGGCTCCACCACATCACACGTAAGTGGGATCACATAGTATTCATCCTTCTTTGACTGGTGCATTTCACTGAGAAAATTGGCTTTAGGATCCATCCATGCAGCAGGTGCCAGGATGCCCTTGTTCACTCCACTGTGTGGAGATGACACTTTGTTCATCCATTTGTCTGAGGACACGTGGGTCTTCTCCCCCTTTTAACCATTGTGAATCATGCAGTTGTGAGCATAGGTGTCCAAATATCTAAGTCCCTGCTTTTGGCAGATGCCCTGTGGTTTGGGCAGATGCCCTGAAATGGAATTGCTGCTCATATATTAACTGTATCTTCAAGTTTCTGGGGACACCTTCCCCACTCTCCACACCGTTTACCAGGAGGCTGTGGACCATTTTCCTTTCTTTCTGTATATGGCAGAAAAATGCAGTTTATGGATCAACCCGTTTTTATCCATCCATTCACCCCTTGATGGGCATTTGAGTTGTTCCTGACTTTTTGCTGTGCTGATCAATGCTGCCAAGAACTCCTGGGCAAGTTTCTGTTTGAACATCATAGTCATTTCTTTGCAGTATTATCTAGGAGTGGATGTAGAACCACAATTAAGTAATTGTATTTTATCTTTATGAGGAAACACCAATGTGTTGTGCACAGGCTGCACGTTTTACATTTCCACAAGCAAAGGTTAGGGGCTCCAGTTCTTCTGCATCCTTGGCAATGTGTGATTTTCAGTTTTCCTGAATATAGCCATTCCCATGTGTGTGCAGGGAATTCTATGGGACACCTTTCCATGTGCTTGTTGGAGCATTTGTATGTCTTGGAGTCTCTCATACATTTAAAAAGTTGGGATGTTGTCTTGTTGCACTGTAAAAGTTCATGGTGTATTCTGGATAACAGGCTCTTGTCAGATGTACAGTGTGCAGATATTTTCTTCTATTCCATGACTTTTTTCACTTCTTGGTTGGAATCTTTTGATGCAGAAAAGATTTTAATTTGGAGGAAATTAATTTATTCTTTGTCTTGTTGCTTGTACTTTGGTTTCAGATCTGAGAAACCATAGCTAAATCCAAGGTCATGAAGACTTATCCCCATGTTTTACCTATTACATGTAAGCCGTTATGTATTTTGAGTTAATTTTTGTATGTGATATAAGGTAGGATTCATTTTCATTTTTCTGCATGTGGACAGGAGGTTGCCAAGCACCATTTACTGGAAAGACACTTTCTCTCCATAAGTTAATGTTGTCCACCCTTGTCAGAAATCAACTGGATATTTCCATTAAGGTACGTTGATCTTTATATACAGTCGTCCCTTGAAAAACATGGGGGCTAGTGGTGCTGACTCCCCCACAGAATCACAATCTACATAAAACATGTGACTCTGCCAAACCTTTGTTATCCTAAAACTGATTGCCTATTTTGACTGGAAGCCTTACCAATGATATAAACACTCGATTAACAATATTTTGTACATTATACCTATTATGTGCTATATTATTACAGTAAAGTAAGCTAGAGAAAAGGTAACATTTCAAATTGTTGACTTAACATTTTCCCAATATATTTGTGGGGAAAAATCAGTTTAAGTGGACCTGTGGAGTTCACATGCCTACTGTCCAAAGGTCAACTGTGTATCTTTATGACAGTGTCACAGTGTTTCATTTACTGCTCACTTTGTACTAAGATTAGATTTTTGGAAGCCTGTGCCTCCAGCTTTGATTTTCTTTTTCAAGATTCTGCTCAAGGGCTCATTGTGGTCCCTTGTAATTTAATATGTGACAGGATCAGCAGGAGCAATTCTTCCCAAAAAGCTTTGGGAATTTTCATAGGAACCACATTGAGTCTGTAGGGTGCATTTGTGCCATTGCCATCTTAGAGATATTAAGTCTGCCATCACCACAGCAGGACCTTACATTTATTTTGCTTTTCTTTATTTTTCCTATTATCAATGTTTTATAATTTTAAATGCATAATACTTGCACTTAAATTAAGTCTGTTCCCATGTATATTATTAATGTTGACATTATTTAGTAGAGAATTTAAAAATTCCTTTTTTGATTATTCATCGCTAATGTATACAAGGAAAACATGTTTGTGTAATGTCCTTTTTTCTTGTAACTTCGCTTAGTTAATTTAGAAGCTTACATTTGGAATTTAAGGGTTCAGAGCGTTGGGATTTAATAATTTAGATATTTAGGATTAAAATAATAGTGCCTAATATTTAATAAATGGAGGATTTGAACACAGTGAAGAGTAGGGTTTGTCGTAGGGGTTTTGTTTGAAATAAGACAAAAGGAATAGAAGGGGTTAGAACTATGGATAGGGTACAAGAACGGGTTAGGGTACGGGAATGGGTTAGTGTTAGGATTAGGGTAATGTGATAGAGTGAGGCTATCAAATACAGCTAGGAGGCTTCAAACAAAATCCAGCCTTTTTCGACATCTTCCTCAGACTTTGCAGGCATGAAAGTGGTCTCAGGCTGCCTGGTAGTTCTGTTGGGTTCAGAACCCTAGGTGGGAAATCCTTCTGGCCACCCAGATTTATTATCATCTGCTCTCCACTGCTGCAGTGGACAAGTCTGAGGTTGTTTTCCTTGATCTTTTGCATGTTTTTGTCATTTTCTTCTGTGCTAGTTTTTTAGGTCTCTTACTCATGTTTATCCTAGAAATTGTTGGTGAATTAACCACAATGTAAACTATTTTTCCTTCATTGAGTTGAGTGCTCAGTGGGTCCTTACAACCTAAGAATTATGTTTTAGAGTTATTTAATATGTTCTTATAGTATTTCCTTTGAAGATTTTCTCCTTTTTCCCTTTTTTTTGACTGCATATTAATTTTGGTATAAAACTTTTTAACATTGATTTTCCAGTGTTCTTACATTTTTTTTTGTATTGTCCCCTACTCTAAATTTTTGTTCTCCTTTCCGTGAGATTTCTTTAACCTCTGAATACTTTCCTTGAGTTTTTTGTTTCTTTTCCATTCTTTCTGATTTTTTCTTTTTAATAATAGGATCTTATGAGATGAATGCAGCATCTTAGCTCAATGGAGATATTAAATATGATTTCTTTGAAGTTTTCTTCTTTTACCAGTATTGTCTGTTTCCACTATTATACTTTTTCACGTTATTTTGGTCTTTTCTCCTAATTATTGTGGGCTTACTCAGATGTCTCGTGATCCTTCTCTTTCGCTTATTTAAGTGGTGAGGCACTGGAGATCTATCAAGAAATGGACTGTGCCCATTTGTGCCACGTGTGCCTATATGTCTGTGGGCTTGTTTTCTGCCAGACTTTGTAGGGCGACTGGGTCCCCAGGTGGCATTCTCATTGCAGTTACTGATAGTTTATCTGTAAGTCTTTTCAGTAGATGGGTTAATTTTCCCAGAGGATGGCCCCTTGGTCTCTTGTTTTGGGAATATCAGTCCAAATAGTGGAGTTCTTCACCTGTGTGGATAAAGTTCCTGTAGGCCTGGAGGATCTCGTGCTCTGACATGCACATGTGTACTTTCTAACCTGGTTTTCACCCCTATTTTCTTCACTGCCGGTGTTACGACATTGTTGCTCTACATAAAAAGGGAAAGTGGAGTAGACTTGGAGTTTTACTGCTCCTTGCACAGGCTTTCAAATGGTCTCCCTGTTTCTTCCTTTGCCCACAAGCCACCTTCACAGGTGGTCCTGCAGCCTGTTTATGTTGATGCTGCCTCCTCAGACACTAAGGTTTGGCCATCCTCTGTGTCTCACATTCCTCACCATTTCAACATACATTTTTCATTTGTTGTGGTGCAGGTATCTAGATGTCTCCTACTTTTACTTTAAAAAATGGAATTCAGTTTTTTCTAAAGGCTTGTTCTGTTGACTTTTCAAGAAAATAAAGGTGGTAGAGACATCTTTGCTCTATCATAAAAGTAGAAGCCCTTTGAACAGAGGAATTTCAAAGGATTTTGAGTAGAGAAATGTATTGAAGGAAAAGAGAATGTAATGTTATGAAAGTTCTCTGTCCTTACTTTCACCTCTTTATGACTTTCTAAATCTCTGTGCATCTTTGCCCTATAGTATCTGTGGGAGTTTGTTCAGATAGGCTGGAAGCTGCTTAGAGGCTTTCATATTGACCAAACTGTGCCAGATAAATGGCATATTTTCTGCTTGGGTATTGTTAGCCCCATAATGCTGGGGTGTACACTCTGTCCTTACTCTGCTCTGGCATGAGTTTGGAAGACAGTGTCTGCTCTTATCAAGGTCAAGCAGGTTTGACAGACAAAAGTAACATGGCTTAGAGGGCAACTAACCATGGCCTCATTCATTCCACCTGCTTTTGTGCAGCTTGCTTAACCCATAATGGTCTATGACTAGTCTTATCTGGTGATAATGTGTGTAAACCTACCGCATCGCAAGTGGCAGGATCCAGTCAGCATGAAGATTCTGTTTCCTGGAACTTGCTGGAAACTTACTTACTTTAAATGGAATGAGCTAGACCTGCAGTCATAAATGGCTACTAAGCTCCTTGGTATCCACTGTGGAAAATTGCCTTCTCTCTGTCCTCAGCATTTGAATATGCTGTCTATTGGGAGGAATTCTCCACTGAAAAGAAGCTCCCAGGTATGCCCATTCGGTTCTTACCACCCCAGAATCTGAACACTGAGGAAACAGTACAGAAACACAGGACCAGTTGGAGGGGCTAGTAAGTGCACAGGGGTGATGGGCTGATCCTGGGGTAAGGCCAGGTGTGTTCTTGTGTACAGTCATGGAAATTCCTTCTAAGTAAACTGGTCCTCTGCCTTTAGTGTGAATTCTGTGACCTCCTACTGTACCGCCACGGTTTCCTTTCCCTTTTAAGTTGCCAGTGTTCATTTCTGTTGTTTGTAGTTAAGAACCAGATTGGCACAGACTGGTTGATCTTACTATTTCCTTCTGGTGACACACAGTGAGATAGATTTCTCTCTTGAAATGGTGTCCCAACACCTAGTCTTTTCTGAGGAGCTTTAGTGACTGATTCGGACTTTAGGAAGCTCAGGTAATCATGTTCAAGGTTTTTATACTTTGTTGTTTCTCTGTGGAACTCGCATGTGTGGAATGCACCAGAAATGAAAACACACACATCTACTACACAAAAGGAGAATATTTGCTCCCCTTTCTTTTCTTGTCTTACCTTTTCAGGGAAAAACTGATGTGGGTTTCATTAAATCTTTTTTTAATTTTCTTTTTCATGAAAAATTTTTCTTGTGGTAAAAACATATTACGGAATTTACTATCTTAACTGCTTTTAATTGTACATTTCAGTAAAGTTTATTCACATTGTAAAACACAGTTCCAGAATTTTTTCACGTAAGTCTTGTATGATTATAAAGAGAGGATGGCTCAGTTGGGAGAAAGAAGACTGTTTTTATAGAAGAATAAACTTTTTGCCATTTTACATAAAGCAAGTTAAAAGATTATTTATCTTTTAAAACTTTTGAATTTTTGTAATTTTAGATGATACTTGTGGAGTATTAACTTTGTACCTAAGCATTAGTTATATTGGTAACCAAATAAGTTTATATAAAAGTTTCCTTGTGTAAGTAATGATTTGGGGCCAACTGTGACAGCATTTCCCCATTTTACTTTGTTAATTGGAGCCTGAAGTAGACTGGAGATGGTTGCAGCTGGTCTTGAGGTGGTGCGGAAAGGCTCATTACCCGGCAGTGGTTCATTGTGGCATCTCTTCTCCTTTTCTTTTCCATGAATGGAGACAAGATGTATTGGCATCTTGTAACCACTGGTGGAGGCTCAGAAGTGCACCACAAAATCTCCTACGTTTTATGAAGCTGTGTTGTTCCCAAGTGACGTGTTTATGTAAGACTTTTGGGAAGATCATTGTGAGGGATATATTTAGTGTATTTGGGGTTGTCTTTTGAAGCATGAGGAAACAACTCTCTTAATTAGCAGATTTTCAAATCCCTGATTCACACATATATTATTCAAAAGAAAGAGTTATTCATATGTATATGTGTCACACACACACATACCCACACATAAATATATGAAATGCTGTTTAGACAATGGTCTCACAGGAAGTTGTTAGAAAGGGTTATTTAAAGTTTTCAAACTGAACTGGTTCCTCAGTGGTCTTTTTGTCATTATTTCTTTTTCCCAGCACTAAAATGAATATGAAAGCAGAGAATATTAGAAAAATGAGAATGAGAAAGAAGAGTGGGAGTAATCAGTTTTATCTTTCAAGGAAGACAGCAAACATTTGGTCTATGTGTTTTTTTAAATATTAAGATATTACTGATATACAGTCTTATAAAGGTTTCACATGAAAAGCAGTGTGTTTACTACAATCACCCATATTATTGAGTCCCCCCATACATCTTTTTTTTTGGATCATTCTGTATTTACCATTTTGTGCCCTCCTTTGTTGTCTAACAAAAATAGTTTCCAAATACAGGTAACTTATTTTTTGATACATGTCATTCCTTTAAAGGATTATTATCGTTAATGTAATCATTTCTCTGCTATAGGCTTTTTAGTTTGTTACTAGCCATATTAGTTTGCAACTGGCAAGCTATTCCAAAGAGTTTGTTAAATTGAATGTTATTTTAGAAAGTACATTTTCATATTAGGCTATTTCACTATTTGTTTTTGTAATCTGCCACAAAAAAAATACTTTGGGGCATACTGTTGTCAGGCTATGATGGGTTATGTTGGTGGCCCCGGATGAGTTCAAGGTCAAGAAATAGTCACATGGTGAAATGGAAACTAGGAAAAGTTAAGATGATTATTATCTGTGCTGCTGGCAAAACCATAATTGTTTTTCTCATGGCCTAGGACTTCCCAAAGTCAAAGAATAAAGATAGCTCTCTGCCCAGAGCATCCATTTGACTTGAGGATTTTGAAAACATTGTGAAACATAACAAGGTTTAGTAGCAAGACAAACACTGATATATTGTGGGGCAGGATGACTTGACTGATTTCCCTGAATTTTTAAGATTAAAATGCCATATTCAATTTAGGAAATTTAAGATTTAAGAAATTTTACATTAGCAAGGGCTACTTCAAATTATATCCTCCAATCCCCTATATCATGAGTTGGGCCATTTGGTGAATACTTTAGACTTTGTGTGCCACATAGTTCTCTCCTGCATATTCTGTTTGGTTGTTTTGTTTTGGTTTCTAACCCTTTAAAAATGACAACAGAACACTTGCTCACAGGCTCCTCCATTGCTAACACCTGCTGTAGACAGTCCATTCACATTTCCTGCTACCTCCTGGGGCTCCTGAGTGATCACACATGAGAAACACAGTCTTGGCTGTTCCCAAACTCTCCTTCATGAAAATTAAGCATATATTTAGGCAGAATGGAAAAGAATGTAGTGATGGACAGAAATTTTGACCTATGTTGAAGCCCAACTGGGTGCAGCAGTTATGTGCTAATAGAACTCTTCAGAGACAAAAAGGGAAGCTAAAGTTCCAAATTTCATTGTTGTTCACAGGAGATTTTGCTCTGTCTTTAAAATGTATACATTATTAATATAGGGTTAATGGCTACATCTACAGAGTGAAGCCCTGAAAGTAGCCCCACCCCATTTGCCTCACCTCATTACCCAGTTGGTTGCCAAATCCTGTCTTTTCACCTAATGCATAAGTCGGTACTGTTTCTGTCTCAAAACCCAATTTGAGCAGGCCTTGTTGTTGATCTTCCTCTAATTGACCAGGACTCTCATTATTTCTCTCTCCCCTGTGCCCAGAAAACCTTATTACTCTTAGGACATTTATTATCTTGGAGTGTTTTTTTCGTGTCTTTGCCTTCAGCTAGGCTCTGATTGCCTTGTGCTTGTCCTCAGCTGGCTCTGTGGTGTCTTTACTGTAGTGTCTGTCACCTGTTGTGATGTTAGAAACACAGAATGTACTCAACAAAAATTGTTATGTGAAGGGGCAATAGCTACAGGTGTTTTCAGCTGAGTGTGTGTATCCAGTTCTTTTGGGTCTCGCCTCATCCAGCATTTGCACACTTGTTCTAATAGCAGTCAGAGCCAAGTGTCTCCAAAGCAAGCTTACTGAACCTTCTGGTTTTTATGATGAAATCTGTTTGTGAAATTGCCTCAATTAGAAGCTCGCATATCCTGCAGTTAATATTTTCTTAGGAAATGTGATCTGAATTTAAAAATCAGTATTAGTCTGTCTAAAACATCACTTAACTAATCAAGGAGGTCTTCACTTCTCTTACCTTCTGTCCGAATGTTTAGTCTTCCATATTCACTTTACTTTGATGTCTGCCACAGTGTTATACAGTGATGAGGCCCTGGGCCATGTCTTTCTTTAGAACAATGCCTTGTGCTGTGAATATTGTAAGGCCACCCCGGTTGCGCTTCCAGCCATTTATCTTATGTAATCCAAACTGGTGATTTTCTTTCCATTAAAATTTTTCTCTCATTCTTAGCCTTATGCAGCAAAGTGAATGAAAAGGAAAGAGAACGCTTAAGATACTAGGGCCATGTTAATGCCAATGTTCACCCAGTAAAGCCTGTTGACAGGAGGATCAAAGGTAACGAGTAAGTTTTCCTTTGCCCCTATTTTCATGTGACCTCTCCCAGGTCCCTAAGATGTATCTTCTTCATGAGGTACTGCTTGCAGTTTTGTGATCACCCTGTCCCTCATACTAGTGTCTATAATCCTTGATTTTAAATTTGGACAGTATTTACTTCTTTCTTTAAAAGATGACAAATTTGCATTCTGAGAACTTCTCTCATCTCACCCATTTGATTTATACACGGAAAATGGTTAGTTTTTAAGTCTCATTCTCTTCTGTAACTAATAACTATTATAAAGTAAAAATTCAATACATGTTATATTTATATTGTTTTAGACATGTAAATACGGTTCTCTACAGAGCTGTTCAGTTGTGTGAGCAGTGAGAGGAAGGCAAAGAATCCTATTTTACTAAATTACTGTGGTTTAAGAAGGACATAAATGTCAATAGCCAAGAGATTATCTTTCTTAATTGATTTTGTTCTTTCCACTTACTCCTCTGATATTTCTTAAAATTTTATTACTGGTTTATTTTCCTTTTGAGCACAAGAAAACTTTTCCCATGCAATTTCAGTTGGTGCTTATAGACACACCTGCTTGCTCTTCCATATTGTACCAGTAGGGTTTGAATTGGAAATTTAAAATCCTCAGCAGCATATCCTTTTTTTTGTATTTGGCATAAAAATTGCTGAATGATGCTGTTTCAGACAACTACATCGCACATATCCTACCAGGATTAGAACTGCCAACTGCGTTTTCCTTCTATACTCAGATTCCATAAAATGAAATATAGCATTAATGGTCCTTATCCACTAAATGAGGAAACTGCCCAGAGGCTACCCTCAGGCTTAAAAGACATTTTTAGAAGGAGCTTGTGGTCATTTTCCACAGCTGCAGCAACTCATAGTCTTAGAAAGAATGTCTTTAAAAGTTTTGTGGGAAACCAGGTTTGCTGTGGCTCACTGAGAACCCATGGCTGCCACTGTTCACTCGGGCCTCATTCTTTTCTTGCTCCTTGTACCATTCTATCAGTGAAGTGTCACAAGAGAGCATGGGAAGTGGGACAACCTTCCAGTGAGCCTGCTGTGGGCCCTCCTCACTGCTCCTGTGGCACTGGGTTGATAGAGCACATCCCTGTCTCTGTCTGAGATGGTTGTTGAACCCATGACCATCCCATTGTAGAACCGGTGAGTTCCTTAGTGAGCCCTGAAGAAAGGCTCTTGTGTGCTCTGCCAGTTGTAGATTTTATCAGGAGGTTATGAATGTCTCTCCCACTGGTTCTCACTGGAACACAAACAAGTACAGGTGAAGTAAGCTTTTTTTCTTTTCCTTTTTAACAGCTGTTTAGCTTGCTTTATTCTTAAAATTGTAGTGTTTCGGTAAATGTGCCATTAAGAAATGTGTCAGTTATGCTGATATCTATCTAATTCAGAAATTTTCTTTTCATACGCAGTTGGCACTAAAAACAAAGTGAATTTATCATCCTTTTTCCTAAATGAAATAAAAATGTATTGTCATCTGAAATGGGGCAAATTTATCTTGAATACACTTTGTGTGTCTGTGCCTTCTCAAAAGACGTATTATCTGATCATTGTTGTTATAGTTACAGAAGTTTGATTGTCCAGAATGTGCAATTTGCAGGTGTGCATTTACAAGCACTTCAGAGACAGTATCTTTGACCATAATAAATTCAGCAAGCCTGTCTAGAGACAATAGTGAGATTTAAAAATACTGTATTTTTAATTTTCATAGTATGAACTCTAATATATATATTTAAAAATAGATGCCTGATAAGTGAAGTGAATATAAGAAAACAGATCTTCCTCTTTTATTGGGGAATGCCTCAGGACAAAATATAAGAATGTATATCTTAAAAGATGTGATTTTTAAATTTATATTTTAAACTATTTCACATCATACACTATGTTATTATATCTGAAAGGAGGTATTAACTATTAATAAATCCTAGATTTTAGATTATCACTCCCCTACTCTGCTTAAATGTGACAAAGAAAACAATTTAACCTCTTATTTCAGATTCATCAGGACACTCAAAAACTTTTGAATGTCAGAAAGTATTTTTTTACACAATTCTTTAAAACCTGTCGTTAATAGAGTAGAAATCGTATTTACTCAAATTATGTAACTAGCATGAGGTTAATCTAAAGCATGGCACATTGGAGAAGGGCGGAAGATGGTGGCATGAGTAGAGCTGTGGAAATCCCCTCCCGAAACCACATATATCAATGAAAATATATCAAAGACAACCCCTCCTAGAATAAAGACAACAGGACACAGGACAATATCCTGACCACATCCGCACCAGAGAGAACCCAGCACTTCACGAAGGTGGAAAGAAACAAGCCACGGCCCAGTGGGAGCCGAGCGCCCATCCCCCCAACTCCCGGCGGGAGAAGAATAGGCAGAGCGGGATGGAGACGGAGCGCAGGACTGCCAAACACCCAGCCCCAGCCATCCGGGCCAGAGTGCAGGGCCCTGGATACTAGGAAAACAGGGCAGCAAGAATAGTGAGCGGGCACCGGAGGCCGGGCCCCGGAGGACATAAGAAAAGCAAGTGAAATTTTTTTTTTCCCTGTTTTGTTTTGGCTAGCGCTTTTTGGAAGTCATAAAGGGATAGGGACCCCAATGCTAGGGAAAGAGGGCAGCAAGACCGGTGAGCAGATGCCTGAGGCTGGCACCGGAGAATAAAGAAAAACGAGCGGCCACATTTTTTTTTTTAATTAATTTTTTTTTTCTGTCGTCGTTGTTTGGTTTGGCGGGTGCTTTATGGAAGTCTTACAGGGGCAGGGTGGGAAACTTAATCAGAGCTAGAGAATCCGGGGATCGCAGGGCAGTCTAATCCCTGGGCTGCAGGGAGCTGGGAGGCCCCTTATGGAGATAAATAGCCTCCAGGACGCTCGCTCTCAAATGCCACTCCACCACTTTGGAGCATGGGCCCGAACCAGGAAATGCCAACAGTAACAGTGGAGATAAACTCCATAGCAGCCAGGCAGGAAGCAGAAACCCTGTCTGCACGCAGCTGCCCAGCACAAGCCACTAGAGGTCGCTGTTATCCCAGGAGAGGAGGGCCACAAACCAAAAATAAGGGAAGTTCTTCAAGCCGTCACTCGTTCCAGCTCTGCAAACTATTACTATCAACATGAAAAGGCAAAGCTACAGGCAAAGATCACAGAGACAACACACAGACTTAACCAGTCTTCCTGACAAAGAATTCAAAATGAGAGTCATAAACATGCTGACAGAGATGCAGAGAAATACGCAAGAGAAATGGGATGAAGTTCAGAGGGAGATCACAGATGCCAGAAAGGAGATTGCAGAAATGAAACAAACTCTGACAGGGTTTATAAGAAGAATGGATAAGATGCAAGAGGCCATTGATGGAACTGAAACCAGAGAAGAGGAATGCATAGAAGCTGACAGAGAGAGAGATAAAAGGATCTCCAGGAATGAAACAATGTTAAGAAATTTGTGTGACCACTCCAAAAGGAACAATATCCGTATTATAGGGGTTTCAGAAGAAGAAGAGAGAGGAAAAGAGATGGAAAGTATCTTAGAAGAAATAATTGCTGAAAACTTCCCCAAACTGTGGGAGGAAATAATCGAACAGACCACAGAAATACACAGAACCCCCAACAGAAAGGATCCAAGGAGGACAACACCAAGACACATAATAATTAATATGGCAAAGATCAAGGACAAAGAAAAAGTTTTAAGGCAGCTAGAGAGAAAAAGGTCACCTATAAAGGAAAACCCATCAGGCTAACATCATACTTCTCAACAGAAACCCTACAGAAAAGAAGAGAATGGCATGATATATTTAATACAATGAAACAGAAGTGCCTTGAATCAAGGATACTGTATCCAGCACGACTATCATTAAAATATGACGGTGGGATTAAACAATTCCCAGACAAACAAAACCTGAAGGAAATTGCTTCCCACAAACCACCTCTACAGAACATCTTACAGGGACTGCTCTAGATGGGAGCACTCCTAGAAAGAGCACAGCACAAAACACACAACATATGAAGAATCGAGGAGGAGGAACAAAAAGGGAGAGAAGAAAAGAATCTCCAGACAGTGTATATAACAGCTCAGTAAGCGAGCTAATTTAGGCAGTAAGATACTAAAGAGGCTAACCTTGAACCTTAGGTAACAATGAATTTAAAGCCTGCAATGGCAATAAGTACATATCTTTCAATATTCACCCTAAATGTTAATGGGCTGAATGCACCAATCAAAAGACATAGAGTAATAGAATGGATAAAAAAGCAAGACCCATCTATATGCTGCTTACAAGAAACCCACCTCAAACCCAAAGACATGTACAGACTAAAAGTCAAGGGCTGGAAAAACATATTTCAAGCAAACAACAGCGAGAAGAAAGCAGGGGTTACAGTACTAATAGACAAAATAGAAATCAAAACAAAGAAAGTAACAAGAGATAAAGAAGGACACTGCATAATGATAAAGGGCTCAGTCCAAGAAGAGGATATAACCATTCTAAATATATATGCACCAAACACAGGAGCACAAGCATATGTGAAACAAATACTAACAGAACTAAAGGGGGAAATAGACTGCAATGCATTCATCCCAGGAGAATTCAACACACCACTCACCCCAAAGGATAGATCTACCGGGCAGAAAATAAGTAATTACACGGAAGCACTGAACAACACAGTAGAGCAAATGGACCTAATAGACTTCTAGAGAACTCTACATCCAAGAGGAACAGGATATACATTCTTCTCAAGTACACATGGAACATTCTCCAGAATAGACCACATACTAGACAACAAAAAGAGCCTCAGAAAATTCCAAAAGATTTTAATCCTACCAACCAACTTTTCAGACCACAAAGACATAAAACTAGAAATAAACTGTACAAAGAAAGCAAAGAGGCTCACAAACACATGGAGGCTAAACAACACGCTCCTAAATAATCAATAGATCAATGACGAAATCAAAATGGAGATCCATCAATATATGGAAACAAATGACAGCAACAACACTAAGCCCCAACTTCTGTGGGACGCAGCAAAAGCAGTCTTAAGAGGAACGTATATAGCGATCCAGGCACACTTGAAGGAGCAAGAAAAATCTCAAATGAATAGTCTAACATCACAATTACCAAAATTCGAAAAAGAAGAACAAATGAGACCTAAAGTCAGCAGAAGGGGGACATAATAAAGATCAGCGAAGAAATAAACAAAATTGAGAAGAGTAAAACAATAGCAAACATCAATGGAACCAAGAGGTGGTTATTTGACAAAAACAAAATAGATAAACCACTAGCCAAAGTTATTAAGATAAAAAGAGAATCAACACAATCCAACAGAATCACAAATGAGAATGGAAAGATCATGACAGACTCCACAGAAATACAAAGAATTATTAAATACTACTATGAAAATCTATATGCCAACAAGCTGAAAAACCTAGAAGAAATGGACAACTTCCTAGAAAAATACAACCTTCCAAGACTGACCAAGGAAGAAACACAAAAGTCAAACAAACCAATTACGAGCAAAGAAATTGAAATGGTAATAAAAAAACTACCAAAGAACAAAATACCCGTGCAGGACGGATTTACCTCGGAATTTTAGCAGACACACAGAGAAGACATAATACCCATTCTCCTTAAAGTTTTCCAAAAAATAGAAGAGGAGGGAATACTCCCAAACTCATTCTATGAAGCTGACATCACCCTAATACCAAAACCAGGCAAAGACCCAGCCAAAAAAGAAAATTACAGACCAATATCGCTGATGAATGTACATGCAAAAATACTTAATAAAATATTAGCAAACCGAATACAAAAGTATATCAAAAGGATCATACACCATGACAAAGTGGGATTCATCCCAGGGATGCAAGGATGATACAACATTCGAAAATCCATCAACATCATCCTCCACATCAACAAAAAGAAAGACGAAAACCACATGATCATCTCAATAGCTGAAAAAACATTCGACAAAATTTAGCATCCATTCAAGATAAAAACTCTCAGCAAAATGGGAATAGATGGCAAGTACCTCAAATAATAAAGGCCATCTATGAAAAACCCACAGACAACATTATACTGAACAGCGAGAAGCTGAAAGCTTTTCCTCTGAGATCGGGAACTAGACAGGGATGCCCACTCTCCCCACTGCTATTTAACATAGTACTGGAGGTCCTAGCCATGGCAATCAGACAAAACAAAGAAATACAAGGAATCCAGATTGATAAAGAAGAAGTTAAACTGTCACCATTTGCAGATGACGTGATATTGTACATAAAAAACCATAAACACTCCACCCCAAAATTACTAGAACTGATATCGGAATACAGCAAAGTTGCAGGATAAAAATTAACACACAGAAATCTGTAGCTTTCCCATACACGAACAATGAACCAATAGAAAGTGATATCAGGAAAGCAATTCCATTCACAATTGCATAAAAAGAATAAAAAACCATGGAATAAATCTATCCAAAGACGTGAATCACCTATACTCTGAAAACTACAAGTCACTCTTAAGAGAAATTAAAAGGGACACTAACAAATGGAAACTCCTCCCATGCTCGTGGATAGGAAGAATTAATATCGTCAAAATGGCCATCCTGCCCAAAGCAATATACAGATTTGATGCAATCACTATCAAATTCACGGCAACATTCTTCAATGAACTGGAACAAATAATTCAAAAATTCATATGGAACCACCAAAGACCACGAATAGCCAAAGCAAACCTGAGAAAGAAGAATAAAGAAGTGGGGTCTCACTCCCAAATTTCAAGCCCTACTATAAAGCCATAGTAATCATGACAATTTGGTACTGTCACAAGAACAGAGCCACAGACCAGTGGAACAGACTAGAGACTCCAGACATTAATCCAAACATATATGGTCTATTAATATTTAATAAAGGTGTCATGGACACAATGGCGAAATGACAGTCTCTTCAACAGATGGTGCTGGTAAAACTGGACAGCTACATGTAGGAGAATGAAACTGGACCATTGTCTAACTCCATATACAAAAGTAAATTCAAAATGGATCAAAAATCTGAATGTACACCATGAAACCATTATACTCGTGGAAAAAAACATAGGCAAAATCCTCTTAGACATAAACATGAGAGACCTCTTGAACATATCTCCCCGGTCAAGTAAAACAACAGCAAAAATGAACAAGTGGGACTTTATTAAGCTGAAAAGCTTCTGTACAGCAAAAGACACCATCAACAGAACAAAAATGATCCCTACAGTATAGGAGAATATATTTGTAAATGATAGATCGGATAAAGATTTGACGTCCAAAATATATAAAGAGTACACACGTCTCAACAAGCAAAAATCAAATAATCCAATTAAAAAATGGGTAGAGGAATTGAACAGACAGTTCTCTAGAAAAGAAATACAGATGGCCAACAGAAACATCAAAAGATGCCCCACATCACTAATTATCAGAGAAATGCAAATTAAAACTACAGTGAGGCATCACCACACACCAGTAAGGATATTTGCCATCCAAAAGACAAACAACAAATGTTGGCGAGGCTGTGGAGAAAGGGGAACCCTCCTACACTGCTGGTGGGAATGTAAGTTAGTTCAACCATTGTGGAAAGCAGTATGGAGGTTCATCAAAATGCTCAAAACAGACTTACCATTTGACCCAGGAATTCCATTCCTAGAAATTTACCTTAAGAATGCAGCAATCAAGATGGAGAAAGACAGATGCACCCCTATGTGTATCACAGCACTATTTACAATAGCCAAGAATTGGAAACAACTTAATGTCCATCGGTAGATGAATGGCTAAATAAGATGTGGTACATATACACAATGGAATACTACTCAGCCATAAGAGGGCAAATCCTACCATTTGCAGCAACATGGATGGAGCTGGAGGGTATTATGCTCAGTGAAACAAGCCAAGCAGAGAAAGAGAAATACCAAATGATTTCACTCATCTGTGGAGTATAAGAACAAAGGAAAAACTGAAGGAACAAAACAACAGCGGAATCACAGAACCCAAGAGTGGACTAACAGGTATCAAAAGGAAAGGGACTGAGGAGGATGGGTGGGTAGGGAGGGATAAGGGTTGGGAGGAAGAAGGGGGGTATTAAGATCAGCATGCATAGGGGGGTGGGAGAAAGGGGAGGGCTCTACAACACAGAGAAGACAAGTAGTGATTCTTCAACGTTTTGCTATGCTGATGGACAGTGACTGGAAAGGGGTTTATAGCGGGGACCTGGTATAGGGGAGAGCCTAGTAAACATAATATTCTTCATGTAAGTGTACATTAAAGATAACAAAAAAAAGAAAAGGGGGATTACTACATGATAGGATAAAACTAACTGTAAATCAACAATTAATGCATTGTTTAAATGTCCTTAACTTTGATCACTTAAAGTGTGTCAGATGATTGGCTACGGATGTACACTTTTACGATAATATTCTTTTCTCTTAAAAAAAAAACAGCAGTTCCTGTTTGGTGAACTCCGATGAGTTCTACACAATGGGATAAAGGGCAGATCAAAGTGTGGGCAAAGGGTCTGTTTGTATTTATGCAGAGGATTAAAGCCTAATGTGTCTACCCAGAAAATGAACTAAGATACGATATGAAGACGAACTTCCAACATCACTCTCTGGAAGAGTCATACCAGAAGATGATGATCAGAAAACCTCAACAAAGATCCAGGCGATGCTGCAGTTGGAGCTGCATTGATCCCACTGGTTCCTGGACTTTCCATTGTATTGAAGAAGGATATATCTAAGCTGGCCTGTGCATACAGTAAAACAACAAATTTGACTGGACCTACACTGTTGGAAGTCATCCAAGATTTAGGAGAAGTGAAAGTTGTAGCTTTCCAAAATCTCACAACTATAGACAATCTACTGTTAAAAGAATATATGGGAAGTGAACAGTTCCCAAGAAAGGGCTGTTTTAATTTTTCTGATTTCTCTCAGACTGTTCAAGTACAGTTGGACAATATCCATCATATCAAAAACAAATTTTCACAAATGCCTAGGGTGCCTAACTGGATTTCTTGGCCTCACTGGAGATGGCTGGTAATTGTACATCTGCTTTGGTTATGTAACTGTATTCCTATTATGTTAATGTGTGTGCAATTTAATTAGTAGTTTAAAACCTATAATGCTTAAATTACTCTACAAGAAGATATGTCAAAGAAATAATCAATCTCCCCATGTTTTATTCCATCTGGTACCTCTATAGCTTTTCTTCTTCCTTCCTAATTACAATCCTTAAATAGAATTCATGCCTCATATCAAATTTACCGAGTATCATAATTCCTCCAAGTGCTAAAGATACCTCAAGACAAATGCTAGGCATAGAAGCCACAGGGCATAAATCTGCATAGAAGTAAAAAGCTAACCTTCTCAAACAATAATAATTCTCTCTAAATTACCAACTTTACATCTCCCTGTATGGCCACGGAAGATGACTGGTTAGCCAGTGACGGGTAAGTTTCCTCAAGGGAGGTACAACCTAAGACAGGCACAGTGGCAGAGTGGCCATCAGGTGAGAAATTGGGGATCAACAGGGGTGAGGCTTAAAACCTCTCCCGCCCTGTTTTGAGAGAAATCTTCTACATCCATGGATATTTTATTGCCCTTGTCTAGCTTGGATTAACACATAGTCTACAGTCACACACCTGATCTACATTTGCTCCCTTACAACACTAATCTAAGTTTTCTACCTTTATCTTACATGTACCTACCACTTCAGCATTTTATTTAAAATGATAATAATAATAATAATAAAGGGAGAAATGTGGGTTCCACATATAAATCATGTATAAAAATCAAACGAATATTCATATTTGACATGATAGTTTATGGTTCATAATGAATTATCAAAACGAAAGTTTCTGTTATGACTGCCCTTGCACTGTTCACCATGTAAGAACTTATTCACTATGTAAGAATTTGTTCACCATGTAAGATCTTGTTCATTATACTTTAGAAGATTGGAGACTGTTGAGAATTAGGCTTCGGGTTGATTGATGATTGTGCATTGAGTCCCCTATACAGAGTTTTATTGTTGTTCACTACCATTTGATCAATATATATAAGATATGCCCTCTCAAAATAATATATTTATTACATCAGCAATTTCTCTGGAAGCTGATGACCTATAAAAAGCGGATCCTAGTATTTAACTTAGTTTTCTTGATTTCACTTAACCATTCAGAAACAGAAGCTCCATGGGAGTACCCACGGATTCAGCCTACCATTATCCGGTGCCTTAGATGTTCGTCCTGAGCCAGGGTGGAAGTACATGGGGCAGCGTTTGAGCCTCCCGTTCAGAACCATTCCGCCTTATCCCATCTTGTTGTTCATTTTTTGTCCTGGAAGTCGCTCACTCTGAGCCTGCCCTGTGAGGCCCAGGCAGCACTCGCAGCTACAGGCTCTGAAAGGTGCAGCCCCTTTCCTACCCTCCCTGCAGTTCATACAAGTGAGAGGGCCAGAAAGCCCACCCAGAGACAGATACAGATAGCATGAGTGTGCATAATTGCCCCTACACAGGCAGGACAGAGCATCTCATGGCCTGCAGGCCCAGTGTGGGCGTGGGGCTGTTCTCAGAAGTGGACAGGGCAGGAGGTAGGTGGTCACAGAACACAGGCCATATTGGCTCTGGGCGTTTGTATGGCACAGAATTCTAAAGTAATTTAAGTGGGTTGCTTTTATTTAAGGTACAGATTTCTCCCTTTTTTTGAGAAATTGGAAGGCAAGGAAACCCTGGCAGGACCCACTTCCTCTTGTGGCTGGTTGGCCAGTAGTGGGCCCACCATGTTCCTACCCAAGAGAAAAGGAAGCCTTTTCACTCATAATTTTCAGGAAGAAAATCATCAAGTGTGTTACTTTGGTAGATTCAGGTAGGGCCAGAAATAAAAGTTTCTAGTTCAATGCCTTTCAGGGGGAGAATCTAGAAACAAGACAACTGGTAAATCCTGTCCTGGTCCCGGTAGCTAGCAGCTGACCATGGGCCACCCTAGGGATGGCAGGTGTGCTCCTCGCCTGTGGCCGTCCTCCGCAGGCCCTGAGTAGGGCGGCCCACAAACACCTGCCCCACCCCTGAGCCCACGGAGAAGCACCTCTGAGGAGTCAGCAGGGGTTGGAAATGAGGTTTCCTTTCCACTTTTACATCTGGCAGGTCAGGAAGGTGAGATTTAACTCTGGCCTCTGGTTTAATGTTATCAGTTTATTATGATTCCCAATATCTCTTTTCATTACATTTACAATGGTACTGCTAATGTGAATTTTCTTGTCAACACAATCCAGTAGCAGACTTTTTAAAAAATAACTAAGTGGAACCTAAGGGAAGACAAGTGGAATATGATGGAAGTGCATGTTGGAGATTCCGTGGTACTCAGTACACACCTGCGTACCTGATGTGTCACTGGGACAGAAACTACGTGCATCACCGGCAGCTTTGCTTGCTGTTAAAAGGTGTTTTTGGAAGACATGGGTATAGTAGGACTGCATGATTGCTTAGAACCGAATCACGACTGTGGTGGGATTTTTATTTTTATTTTTATTTTTTTATTTTTTGTAGATAATTATTTTTTATTGAAGGGTAGTTGACACACAGTATTACATTAGTTTCAGGTGTACAACACAGTAATTCAACATTTATACACATGATAATTCTAGCTACCAGCTATCACCATACAAAGTTGTTACAATATTTTGACTATATTCCTTATGGTATACGTTAAATCATAGTTACTTATTTATTTTACAATTGGAAGTCTGTACTTTTTAATTTTTTTTCAGAGGGCATCTCTCACACTTATTGATCAAATGGTTGTTAACAACAATAAAAATAAAATTCTGTATAGGGGGGTCAGTGCTCAATGCACAATCATCAATCCACACCAAGCCTAATTTTCATCAGTCTCCAATCTTCTGAAGCATAACGAACTAGTTCTTACATGGAGAACAAATTCTTACATTGTGAATAAGTTACATGGTGAACAGTACAAGGGCAGTCATCACAGAAACTTTCGGTTTTGCTCATGCATTTTCAACTATAAAACAATCAGTTCAAATGTGAATATTCGTTTGATTTTTATACTTGATTTATATGTGTATACCACATTTCTCTCATTATTATTTTAAATAAAATGCTGAAGTGGTAGGTTGATGCAAGATAAAGGTGGAAAACAGTTTACTGTTGTAAGAGAGCGAATGAAGATGATCGGGTGTGTGCCTGTAGACTATGTGTTAATAAAAGCTAGACAAGGGCAATAAAATATCCACGGATGCAGAAGATTTCTCTCAGAACAGGGGGGTTGAGGTTCTCAGCCGCACCTCTGTTGATCCCCAATTTCTCACCTGATGGCGCCCGTGCGACTGTGCATGTCTTAGTTTGTTCCTCCCTTGAGGAATCTTACCCGTCTCTGGCTAACCAGTCATCTTCTGGGGCCATACAGGGAGATGTAAAGTTGGTAAGTGAGAAAGAAGCCTTATCGTTTGAAAAGGTTAGCTTTTTACTTCTATGCAGATTTATGCCCTGTGGCTTCTATGCCCAGCTTTTGTCTTGAGATATCTTTAGCACTTGCAGGAATTATGATACCCGGTAAATTTGATATGAGGCACGAATTCTATTTAAAGTTTGTAATTAGAAAGGAAGAAGAAAAGCTATAGAAGTAGCAGGCAGAAGAAAACATGGGAAGATTGATTATTTCTTTGACATATTTTCTTGTAGTGTAACTTCAGCATGTATAGGTTTTAAACTACTAACTAAATTGCGCACACACATTAACATAAAAGGAGTACAGTTACATAACCAAAGCAGACCTATATTTACCAGCCATCTCCAGTGAAACCAAGAAAACCAGTTAAGCACCATAGGCATTTGTGAAAACTTATCTATGATATGGTGGATATTGTCCAACTGAACTTGAACAGTCTAAGATAAATCAGACAAATTAAAACAACCCATTCCTGGTGACTGTTCACATCCCATATGTTCATTTAACAGTAAATAGTCTGTAGTTGTAAGATTTTGGAGTGCTACAACTTGCACTTCTCCTAATTCTTGGCTGAGTTCGAACAGTATAGATCCAGTCAAATTTGTTGTTTTCCTGTATGCACAGGCCATCTGAGATATCTCCTTCTTCATTTCCATGGCAAGTCCAGGAATTGGTGCAATGAGTGCATCTACACCTGTAGCAGTGCGTGGACATTTGTTGGGGTTTTTTTGATGATCATCTTCTGACGTGAGTCTTCCCGAGAGTGCTGATCTTGGAAGTTCTTTTTCATATCGTATCTTAGTTCATTTTCCGGGTAGCCACATTAGACTTTGATACTCTGTATAAACACAAACAGACCCTTTGCCTACACTTTTATATGCTCTTTATATCATTGTGTAGAACTCATTGGAGGTCACCACACAGGACCTGCTTTTTTTTTTTAAACATTAATCTACACTTACATAATGAACACTTTGTTTACTAGGCTCAACCCTATACCAGGTCCCCCCTTTACAGTCACTGTCCATCAGCGTAGCAAAATGTTATAGAATCACTACTTGTGTTCTCTGTGTTGTACAGCCCTCCCCTTTCTCCCACCCCCCAATGGATGCTAATCTTAATAGCACCCTTTTCCTTCCTCCCTTATCCCTCTCTACCCACCCATCCTCCCCAGTCCCTTTCCCTTTGGAGTCAGTGTTGTGTTGAAGTCTCCTAGAATGAATGTATGGCATTCTATTTCCTCCTCTAGTTCTGTTAATATTTGCTTCAGGTATGTTGGTGCTCCTGTATTGGGTCCATATATATTTATAATGGTTATGTCCTCTTGATAGACTGAGCCCTTTATCATTATGTAATGTCCTTCTTTGTCTTTTGTCACTTTCTTTATTTAGAAGTCTGTTTTGTATGATACCAGAATTGCAACACCTGCTTTCTTCTCTCTGTTGTTTGCATGAAATATCTTTTTCCATCCCTTGACTTTAAGTCTGTGCATGTCTTTGTTTTTAAGGTGAGTCTCTTGTAAGCAGCATATGGTGGATCTTGCTTTTTTATCCATTCTATTACTCCATGTCTTTTGATTGGTGCATTCAGTCCATTTACATTTAGGGTGATTATTGAAAGATATGAATTTATTGCATTGCAGGCTTTAAGGCTGTCTTTACCAAAGGATTAGGGTTAGCTTCTTTACTATCTTACTGTCTAACTTAACTCGCTTGTTGAGCTATTATAAAAGCGGTCTGATGATTCTTTATTTCTCTCCCTTCTTATTCCTCCTCCTCCCTTCTTATTCCTCCTCCTCCCTTCTTCATATGTTCGGTGTTTTGTTCTGTGCTCCTTTTAGGAGTGCTCCCATCTAGAGCAGTCCCTATGGATGCCCTGAAGAGGTGGTTTGTGGGAGACAAATTCCCTCAACTTTTGCTTGTCTGGGAATTGTTTAATCCTTCCTTCATATTTAAATGATATTCGTGCTGGATACAGTAGTCTTGGTTCGAGGCCCTTCTGTTTCATTGCATTAAGTATATCATGCCATTCTCTTCTGGCCTGTAGGGTTTCTGTTGAGAAGTCTGATGATAGCGTGATGGGTTTTCCTTTGTACTTAAACTTTTTTTTCTCTCTGGCTGCCTTTAATACTTTGTCCTTGTCTTTGATCTTTGCCATTTTAATTATTATGTGTCTTGGTGTTGCCCTCCTTGGATCCATTGTCATGGGATTTCTGTGTACCTCTGTGGTCTGAGAAGCCATTTCTTCCCTTAGTTTGGGGAAATTTTCTTCAATTATTTCTTCAAAGACACTTTCTCTCCCTTTTTCTGTCTCTTCTCCTTCTGGTATTCCTATAATGCCTATATTATTCCTTTTGATTGGTCACTCAGCTCTCTTAAAATTCTTTCATTCCTGGAGATCCTTTTATCTCTCTCTGCATCAGCTTCTCTGCATTCCTGTTCTCTGTTTTCTAGTCCATTAATGGTCTCTTGCATCTCGTCCATTCTGTTTTGAAGTCCTTCCAGAGCTTTTTTTATTCCTGTATTCTCCTTCCGTAGTTCTTGCATATTTCTCTGCAAGTCCATCAGCATGGTTATGACTTTTGTTTTGAATTCTTTTCAGGAAGACTGGGTAAATCTATCTCCCCAGGTTCCTTCTCAGGGGAAGATATAGCAGTTGCCAAAGCTGTCTGGGTTAATCTTGTCTGAATCATGTTTTCTTGCCTTTTCTTGTTGATAGGTGCTATTGACTGTCAGCTGGGAGGGCCAAACTTTTCACATGCTACTGGCCTTTCTTTACTGGGACAACTGCGTCCCCTAGTGGCTTGTGTTGGGTAATTTCTTGTAGACTGGGTCTTTGTGTCCTGCCTGGCCGGAATTGAGGAACTTCCCTTTCTTTGGGTGTTTTGCCTTAGGCTGCTTCTCTGCTTTCGCAGCGCCCAGAGGAGTAATGGACGGGGGTGCTGTTTGGCGGTTTACCTCCGTCAGGGGTCTCAGAGCTGCTGCCCAGGGGTTTAGTGCGCCTGGTTTTCCCTGTGCTTTCCATCTGCTGGGCTGTGACCTGTGTTGTTTCCATCCAGCTGTTAAGTACCTGTCTCTTTAAGACTTTCAAAAAGCCCCCGCTTTTGTTTGTCACAAGGGCATCAGCTTCAGCACGTGCTCAGAGATCTTGCTGCCCTGTTTCCCTAGTTTCCAGAGATTCCGCGCATGCACTGTGTCTGTGCTCTGGTGCAGGTGGCTGGGGCTGGGTGTTCAGCAATCTTTGGCTCCGTCTCCCTCCCGCTCTTCCTATTCTCCTTGAGTTTTCATCCCTTCTTTTAACCCTGTGTCTTTTGTTTGCAGCAATCCGAGCCTGACCTTTTATTCTGAGGATTCAGAACTGTGCCCTTATTGCACTTAAAAAATTTTTTTGTTATCGTTGTTCTACAATCACGTGAAGAACATTATGTTTACTATGCTCCCCCCTTCAACAAGTCCCCACCAAAAACCTCTTACTGTCGCAGTCCAACAGCGTAGATGGATGCTGTAGACCACTTCACCATTTCCCCCCCACAGACACCATTACAGTCACTGTTCATCAGCGGGTAGTAAGATGCTATATGATCTCTACTAGTCTTCTCTGTGTTGTACAGCACTCCTCATGCCCCCTCCGACCCCATGCAATATACATGCTAATCCTAATGCCCCCATTCTTTCTCCCCACACTTATCCCTCCCTTCAGACAAACCCTGCCCAGTCCTTTTCCCTTTGGTAACTTTTAGTCAACTCTCGGGTTCTGTGATTCTGCTGCTTTTTTTTTCTTCAGTTTTTCTTTTTGTTACACTCTACACATGAGTGAAATCCTTTGGTACTTGTCTTTCTCCACCTGGCCCATTTCTCTGAACACTCTACCGTCTAGCTCCATCCACGTCATTGCAAATGGTAGGATTGTTTACTTCTTATGGCTGCTTACTGCACTTTGTAAACTGGATTTCATTCTTCCTTTTTGTTTGTAGTTTAGCTACGTGCTTTCACCATTCATCACCTGGTTATGAGCAATAGCTTTGTGTCAATCGATATGTATCTGTATCTATCTATCTATCGCTCTGTCTGTATATCTATCTATCTTACTATATAACATTCTATCTATCTCTCTATCTATTCTTCTCTGTATTTATCTATCCATCTATCTAGCTTCCTATCAAATATCTATCATGTGTATCATCTATCTATCTATCATCTGTCATCTATATATATGTCTATCTATGAATCAATCATCTTTCAGTCTGCCCATCATCCTTGTGTACAGAATAGTTAACAACATCACCTAGGTCACCTCCCTGCATTATGCTTCCAAAAACATTGCAATGTCTCTAGGCCGTAGGGAGATCACTGGGCTCCCTGAGACACTTGCAGATTGAGTCAGCTGCGTGTGCTTAGAAAACCAGTAAATGTTGTTGCAGTGACTTGAACCCGTATCTCTGTCCTCTGTCCTCTTTTACCTCCTTCTCGATTGCTAACTGTATTTAGCCACATTCATTGACTAAGTGCTCACTGAAGACCACAAGTATCCTTCCTCTGGGCCTGTTGTAGACAGAAAAGTATACTTAATTTTTTACTAACCACCATGTTTGAGGGACGTCGGCGTGATCACCACTGGTAGGTGGAGGGACAAATAAAAAGGAACACCTATTTCTAGACAGGATCATTTGGTAGGAAAGTGTGTGTTGTGGAGAGACGTGTTTGTTTGAGTGTCCAAACTTCCCTCTTTATATGGATATTACTTCTTTACAATCGTGAACATTATAAAACCCACTGATTTAAAAAGCCCAGACGCATAGTTTTACAGCAATTCATTTGTTGAGGTGAGAAAAAATGTGAAGGACATTGCAGTACCACTAAATCTATACACGGGCACTGTTGAAACCAAACAAAAAGAATTCACGGTGGCTAGATAGGACTATTTTCTAGTGACTGTCTTTGGGAACTCAAACAGAATCCATTTGTTTCTTTGTTTCTCAGATGCACTTGTATAGGATACCTGTCCACGCCCATTCGGCTTGTAGAGTTTGTCTGTGCCTTTGGATCTCAAGAGAGTCTCCAGTAAGGGAGCACATAGGTGGTCTTGAGTTTTCATCAGTACTTCTAAACCTGTGTCTTTTGATTTTAGCACTCAAAACCTGTACTTTTATTCTGATATTTGAGAGCCTTGCTCTTACTGCAATTTGAAATTTTTTTTGTTCTCATTAATACACAATCACATGCAGAACATTGTTTACTAGTCTACCCCCTTCACCAAGTCCCCACCAAATCCCAGTTACAGTCGCTGTCTGTCAGCATGTACTAAGATGCTGTAGAATCACTACTTGTCTACTCTGTGTTGTACAGCCCTACCCATGAAAACCCACCCTACACATTATACATGCTAAGCCTAATGCCAACATTCTTTTCCCAAGCCCTTATTACTCCCTTCCCAGAAACCCTACTCATTCCCTTTCTCTTTGTTAACTGTTAGTCCACTCTCGTTTTCTGTGAGTCTGCTGCTGTTTTTTCCTTCAGTTTTTCTTTGTTATCATACTCCACACATGAGTGAAATCATTTGGTACATGTATTTCTCCGCCTGGCCTATTTGACTGAGCAAAATACCCTCTAGCTCCATACACGTTATTGCAAAAGATAGGATTGTTTTCTTCTTATGGCTGCTTACTGCACTTTTTAAATTGGATTTCATACTCCTTTCTTGTTTGTAGTTTCACTATGTGCTTTCCCCATTGCTCTCCCGGTTATGAGCAGTAGCTTTGTGTTAATCGATATGTACCTATATCTATCTATCTGCCTGTCTATCTATCTATCAATCAATCAATCATCTTTTTGTCTGCCCATCTGTCCTTGTGTACAAAACAGTTAACCATATAGCCTGTATCACTTTCCTACATTATGCTTCCAAAAATCCTGCAAGGTATCTAGGCTGTAGGGAGAGCAGTGGGTTCACCGAGACACCTGCAGGTCGAGTCGTCCGCGTGTACCTACAAAACAGGAAAAATGGTTGTGCAGAGACTTGAACCCGTGTCTCTATCCTCTGTCCTCTTTCATCTCCTTCTAACTTGCTGTCTGTATTTAGCCACATTCATTGACTAAGTGATTCCTGAGGACCACAAGTATCCTTCCTCTGGGCCAGTTGTCGACAGAAAAGTAAACTTGTTGCTTTGCTCACCACCATGTTTGAAGGGCATCGGCGTGATCAACGCTGATAGGACGGAGGGTCAAATAAAAAGGAAAACCAATTTCTAGACAGCAGCAGTTGGGAGCTAAGAGTGTATTGTGGAGTGACGTATTTATTTGAGTGTCCAAACTTCCCTCTTTAGGTGGTTATTACACCTTCACATTCGTGAACATCATAAAGCCCACTGATTTAAAAGGCCCAGATGCTTATTATTACAGCAACTCAGTTGTTGAGGTGAGAGAAAATTAGAAGTCCGTTGCTGCACCCCTAAATCTATGGCTGGGAACTGCTGAAACCAAACAAAAATAATTCACGGTGGCCAGATAGGGCTATTTTCTACTGACTGTCTCTGGGGACACAAACAGAATCTGTTTGTTTGATTGTTTGTTTTTCAGCTTCACTCTTGTAGGGTACTTGTCCACACACCTTCGGCTTGTAGTTTGTCTGTGTCCTTGGATCTCAAGTGAGTCTCCTGTAAGTAAGCACGTAGGTGTCTTGAGATTTCATCCCTTCTTTTAACCCTGTGTCTTTTGTTTGCAGCACTCAGATTCTGACCTTTTATTCTGATGATTCAGAGCTGTGCACTTATTGCACTTAAAACAATTTTTTTAACATTAATCTACAATCACGTGAAGAACATTATGTTTACTATACACCCCCTTCACCAAGTCCCCCCATAAAACCTCTTCAGTCGCTGTCCATCAGCGTATTTGGATGCTGTAGACCCCTTCACCATGTACCCCCCAACAGACCCCGTTACAATCGCTGTCCATCAGCGAGTAGTAAGATGCTATATGATCTCTACTAGTCTTCTCTGTGTTGTACAGTACTCCCCATGCACACCCGACACCACGCATTATACATGCTAATCCTAATGCCCCCATTCTTTGTCCCCACACTTATCCCACCCTTCAGAACCACCCTGCCCAGTCCTTTTCCCTTTGGTAACTTTTAGTGAACTCTCGGGTTCTATGAGTGTGCTGCTATTTTTTTCCTTCAGTTTTTCTTTGCTGTTATATTCCACACATGAGTGAATTCACTTGGTACTTGTCTTTCTCCGCCTGGCCTAGTTCTCTATCTCCATCCACGTCATTGCAAACGGTAGGACTTGTTTTCTTCTTAAGGCTGCTTACTGCACTTTTTAAACTGGATTTCATTCTTCCTTTTTGTCTGTAGTTTACCTATGTGCTTTCACCTTTCATCTACTTGTTATGAGCAATAGCTTTGTATCAATCGATGTGTATCTGTATCTTCTATCTAACGGTCTGTCTGTCTATCTATGTATCTATCTAACTGTGTATCTATGTATCTATCTATCTATCTTCGTATCATCTATCTATGATGTCTATCATCTATCAATCTATGTCCCTATCTTTCTATCTTTCATCTGTCATCTGTCTACCTATCTGTCTATGAATCAATCATCTTTTTGTCTGCCCATCTATCCTTATCTACAGAACAGTTAACAACATAGCCTATGTCACTTCCCAACATTATGCTCCCAGAAATCTTGTAAGGTAACTAGGCCGTAAGAAGAGCACTGGGTTCACCGAGACACTTGCAGGTCGAGTCAGTGCTTAGAAAACCAGTAAATGGTGTTGCAGGGACTTGAACCCGTATCTCAGTCTTCTGTCCTCTTTAACCTCCTTCTCGCTTACTCACTGTATTTAGCCACATTCATGGACTAAGTGCTCACTGAAGACCTCAAGTATCCTTCATCTGGGCCTATTGTCGACAGAAAAGTGTACTTGGTTCTTTCCACACCACCATGTTTGAGGGACATCGGCGTGATCACTGCTGTTAGGTGGAGGAACAAATATAAAGGAACACCTATTTCGAGACAGGAGCAGTTGGGAACAAAGAAAGTGTTGTGGAGTGAAGTGTTTATTTGAGGGTCCAAACTTCTGTCTTTTGGTGGTTATTACATCTTCACAATCGTGAACATCATAAAGCCCTCTGATTTCAAAAGCCCAGATTCTTATTAACACAGCAACTCAGTTTTTGAGGTGAGAGAAAATGAGAAGTACGTTGCTGCACCACTAAAACTATGCCTGGGCCGTGCTGAAACCAAACAAAAAGAATTCGCGGTGGCTAGATAGGGCTATTTCCTACTGACTCTCCTGGGGTCTCAAACAGAATTAATTTGTTTGTTTGTTTCTCAGTTTCACTTGTGTAGGTTACCTGTCCCCACACCTTCAGCTTGTAGTTTGTCTGTGTCCTTGGATCTCAAGTGAGTCTCCTGTAAGTAAGCACGTAGCTGTCTTGAGTTTTCATCCCTTCTTTTAACCCTGTGTCTTTTGTTTGCAGCAATCAGAGCCTGACCTTTTATTCTGAGGATTCAGAACTGTGCCCTTATTGCACTTAAAAAATTTTTTTTGTTATCATTGTTCTACAATCACGTGAAGAACATTATGTTTACTATGCTCCCCCCTTCAACAAGTCCCCCCCAAAAACCTCTTACTGTCGCAGTCCAACAGCGTAGATGGATGCTGTAGACCACTTCACCATTTCCCCCCCACAGACACCATTACAGTCACTGTTCATCAGCGGGTAAGATGCTATATGATCTCTACTAGTCTTCTCTGTGTTGTACAGCACTCCTCATGACCCCTCCGACCCCATGCAATATACATGCTTATCCTAATGCCCCCATTCTTTCTCCCCACACTTATCCCTCCCTTCAGACAAACCCTGCCCAGTCCTTTTCCCTTTGGTAACTTTTAGTCAACTCTCGGGTTCTGTGAGTCTGCTGCTTTTTTTTCTTCAGTTTTTCTTTTTGTTACGCTCTACACATTAGTGAAATCATTTGGTACTTGTCTTTCTCCACCTGGCCCATTTCTCTGAACATTCTACCGTCTAGCTCCATACACGTCATTGCAAATGGTAGGATTGTTTTCTTCTTATGGCTGCTTACTGCACTTTGTAAACTGGATTTCATTCTTCCTTTTTGTTTGTAGTTTAGCTACGTGCTTTCACCATTCATCACCTGGTTATGAGCAATAGCTTTGTGTCAATCGATATGTAACTGTATCTATCTATCTATCGCTCTGTCTGTATATCTATCTATCTTTCTATATAACATTCTATCTATCTCTCTATCTATCCTTCTCTGTATTTATCTATCCATCCTTCTAGCTTCCTATCATATATCTATCATGTGTTTCATCTATCTATCTATCATCTGTCATCTATATATATGTCTATCTATGAATCAATCATCTTTCTGTCTGCCCATCATCCTTGTGTACAGAATAGTTAACAACATCACCTAGGTCACCTCCCTGCATTATGCTTCCAAAAACATTGCAATGTCACTAGGCCGTAGGGAGATCACTGGGCTCCCTGAGACACTTGCAGATTGAGTCAGCTGCGTGTGCTTAGAAAACCAGTAAATGTTGTTGCAGTGACTTGAACCCGTATCTCTGTCCTCTGTCCTCTTTTACCTCCTTCTCGATTGCTAACTGTATTTAGCCACATTCATTGACTAAGTGCTCACTGAAGACCACAAGTATCCTTCCTCTGGGCCTGTTGTAGACAGAAAAGTATACTTAATTTTTTACTAACCACCATGTTTGAGGGACGTCGGCGTGATCACCACTGGTAGGTGGAGGGACAAATAAAAAGGAACACCTATTTCTAGACAGGATCATTTGGTAGCAAAGTGTGTGTTGTGGAGAGACGTGTTTGTTTGAGTGTCCAAACTTCCCTCTTTATATGGTTATTACTTCTTTACAATCGTGAACATCATAAAACCCACTGATTTAAAAAGCCCAGACGCATAGTTTTACAGCAATTCATTTGTTGAGGTGAGAAAAAATGTGAAGGACATTGCAGTACCACTAAATCTATACGTGGGCACTGTTGAAACCAAACAAAAAGAATTCACGGTGGCTAGATAGGACTATTTTCTAGTGACTGTCTTTGGGAACTCAAACAGAATCCATTTGTTTCTTTGTTTCTCAGATTCACTTGTATAGGATACCTGTCCACGCCCATTCAGCTTGTAGAGTTTGTCTGTGCCTTTGGATCTCAAGAGAGTCTCCAGTAAGGGAGCACATAGGTGGTCTTGAGTTTTCATCAGTACTTCTAAACCTGTGTCTTTTGATTTTAGCACTCAAAGCCTGTACTTTTATTCTGATATTTGAGAGCCTTGCTCTTACTGCAATTTGAAATTTTTTTTGTTCTCATTAATACACAATCACATGCAGAACATTGTTTACTAGTCTACCCCCTTCACCAAGTCCCCACCAAATCCCAGTTACAGTCGCTGTCTGTCAGCATGTACTAAGATGCTGTAGAATCACTACTTGTCTACTCTGTGTTGTACAGCCCTACTCATGAAAACCCACCCTACACATTATACATGCTAATCCTAATGCCCCCATTCTTTTCCCCCGCCCTTATTACTCCCTTCCCAGAAACCCTACTCATACCCTTTCTCTTTGTTAACTGTTAGTCCACTCTCGTTTTCTGTGAGTCTGCTGCTGTTTTTTCCTTCAGTTTTTCTTTGTTATCATACTCCACACATGAGTGAAATCATTTGGTACATGTATTTCTCCGCTTGGCCTATTTGACTGAGCAAAATACCCTCTAGCTCCATACACGTTATTGCAAAGGATAGGATTGTTTTCTTCTTATGGCTGCTTACTGCACTTTTTAAATTGGATTTCATACTTCTTTCTTGTTTGTAGTTTCACTATGTGCTTTCCCCATCGCTCTCCCGGTTATGAGCAGTAGCTTTGTGTTAATCGATATGTACCTATATCTATCTATCTGCCTGTCTGTCTATCTATCAATCAATCAATCATCTTTTTGTCTGCCCATCTGTCCTTGTGTACAAAACAGTTAACCATATAGCCTGTATCACTTTCCTACATTATGCTTCCAAAAATCCTGCAAGGTATCTAGGCTGTAGGGAGAGCAGTGGGTTCACCGAGACACCTGCAGGTCGAGTCGTCCGCGTGTACCTACAAAACAGGAAAAATGGTTGTGCAGAGACTTGAACCCGTGTCTCTATCCTCTGTCCTCTTTCATCTCCTTCTAACTTGCTGTCTGTATTTAGCCACATTCATTGACTAAGTCACTCCTGAGGACCACAAGTATCCTTCCTCTGGGCCAGTTGTCGACAGAAAAGTAAACTTGTTGCTTTGCTCACCACCATGTTTGAAGGGCATCGGCGTGATCAACGCTGATAGGACGGAGGGTCAAATTAAAAGGAAAACCAATTTCTAGACAGCAGCAGTTGGGAGCTAAGAGTGTATTGTGGAGTGACGTATTTATTTGAGTGTCCAAACTTCCCTCTTTAGGTGGTTATTACACCTTCACATTCGTGAACATCATAAAGCCCACTGATTTAAAAGGCCCAGATGCTTATTATTACAGCAACTCAGTGGTTGAGGTGAGAGAAAATTAGAAGTCCGTTGCTGCACCACTAAATCTATGGCTGGGAACTGCTGAAACCAAACAAAAATAATTCACGGTGGCCAGATAGGGCTATTTTCTACTGACTGTCTCTGGGGACTCAAACAGAATCTGTTTGTTTGATTGTTTGTATTTCAGTTTCACTCTTGTAGGGTACTTGTCCACACACCTTCGGCTTGTAGTTTGTCTGTGTCCTTGGATCTCAAGTGAGTCTCCTGTAAGTAAGCACGTAGGTGTCTTGAGATTTCATCCCTTCTTTTAACCCTGTGTCTTTTGTTTGCAGCACTCAGATTCTGACCTTTTATTCTGATGATTCAGAGCTGTGCACTTATTGCACTTAAAACAATTTTTTTATCATTAATCTACAATCACGTGAAGAACATTATGTTTACTATACTCCCCCCTTCACCAAGTCCCCCCATAAAACCTCTTCAGTCGCTGTCCATCAGCGTATTTGGATGCTGTAGACCCCTTCACCATGTACCCCCCCAACAGACCCCGTTACAATCGCTGTCCATCAGCGAGTAGTAAGATGCTATATGATCTCTACTAGTCTTCTCTGTGTTGTACAGTACTCCTCATGCACACCCGACACCACGCATTATACATGCTAATCCTAATGCCCCCATTCTTTGTCCCCACACTTATCCCACCCTTCAGAACCACCCTGCCCAGTCCTTTTCCCTTTGGTAACTTTTAGTCAACTCTCGGGTTCTGTGAGTCTGCTGCTATTTTTTTCCTTCAGTTTTTCTTTGCTGTTATATTCCACACATGAGTGAATTCACTTGGTACTTGTCTTTCTCCGCCTGGCCTAGTTCTCTATCTCCTTCCACGTCATTGCAAACGGTAGGATTTGTTTTCTTCTTAAGGCTGCTTACTGCACTTTTTAAACTGGATTTCATTCTTCCTTTTTGTCTGTAGTTTACCTATGTGCTTTCACCATTCATCTACTGATTATGAGCAATAGCTTTGTATCAATCGATGTGTATCTGTATCTTCTATCTAACGGTCTGTCTGTCTATCTATGTATCTATCTAACTATGTATCTATGTATCTATCTATCTATCTTCGTATCATCTATCTATGATGTCTATCATCTATCAATCTATGTCCCTATCTTTCTATCTTTCATCTGTCATCTGTCTACTTATCTGTCTATGAATCAATCATCTTTTTGTCTGCCCATGTATCCTTATCTACAGAACAGTTAACAACATAGCCTATGTCACTTCCCTACATTATGCTCCCAGAAATCTTGTAAGGTAACTAGGCCGTAAGGAGAGCACTGGGTTCACCGAGACACTTGCAGGTCGAGTCAGCCGCGTGTGCTTAGAAAACCATTAAATGGTGTTGCAGGGACTTGAACCCATATCTCTGTCCTCTGTCATCTTTTACCTCCTTCTCGCTTACTCACTGTATTTAGCCACATTCATGGACTAAGTGCTCACTGAAGACCTCAAGTATCCTTCATCTGGGCCTATTGTCGGCAGAAAAGTGTACTTGGTTCTTTGCACACCACCATGTTTGAGGGACATCGGCGTGATCACTGCTGTTAGGTGGAGGAACAAATATAAAGGAACACCTATTTCGAGACAGGAGCAGTTGGGAACAAAGAATGATTTGTGGAGTGAAGTGTTTATTTGAGGGTCCAAACTTCTGTCTTTAGGTGGTTATTACATCTTCACATTCGTGAACATCATAAAGCCCTCTGATTTCAAAAGCCCAGATGCTTATTATCACAGCAACTCAGTTTTTGAGGTGAGAGAAAATGAGAAGTACGTTGCTGCACCACTAAAACTATGCCTGGGCCGTGCTGAAACCAAACAAAAAGAATTCACGGTGGCTAGATAGGGCTTTTTCCTACTGACTCTCCTGGGGACTCAAACAGAATCCATTTGTTTGTTTGTTTCTCAGCTTCACTTGTGAAGGTTACCTGTCCCCACACCTTCAGCTTGTAGTTTGTCTGTGTCCTTGGATCTCAAGTGAGTCTCCTGTAAGTAAGCACGTAGCTGTCTTGAGTTTTCATCCCTTCTTTTAACCCTGTGTCTTTTGTTTGCAGCAATCAGAGCCTGACCTTTTATTCTGAGGATTCAGAACTGTGCCCTTATTGCACTTAAAAAATTTTTTTTGTTATCATTGTTCTACAATCACGTGAAGAACATTATGTTTACTATGCTCCCACCTTCAACAAGTCCCCCCCAAAAACCTCTTACTGTCGCAGTCCAACAGCGTAGATGGATGCTGTAGACCACTTCACCATTTCCCCCCCGACAGACACCATTACAGTCACTGTTCATCAGCGGGTAAGATGCTATATGATCTCTACTAGTCTTCTCTGTGTTGTACAGCACTCCTCATGCCCCCTCCGACCCCATGCAATATACATGCTTACCCTAATGCCCCCATTCTTTCTCCCCACACTTATCCCTCCCTTCAGACAAACCCTGCCCAGTCCTTTTCCCTTTTTTAACTTTTAGTCAACTCTCAGGTTCTGTGAGTCTGCTGCTTTTTTTTCTTCAGTTTTTCTTTTTGTTACGCTCTACACATGAGTGAAATCATTTGGTACATGTCTTTCTCCACCTGGCCCATTTCTCTGAACATTCTACCGTCTAGCTCCATCCACGTCATTGCAAATGGTAGGATTGTTTTCTTCTTATGGCTGCTTACTGCACTTTGTAAACTGGATTTCATTCTTCCTTTTTGTTTGTAGTTTAGCTACGTGCTTTCACCATTCATCACCTGGTTATGAGCAATAGCTTTGTGTCAGTCGATATGTATCTGTATCTATCTATCTATCGCTCTGTCTGTATATCTATCTATCTTTCTATATATCATTCTATCTATCTCTCTATCTATCCTTCTCTGTATTTATCTATCCATCTATCTAGCTTCCTATCATATATCTATCATGTGTATCTTCTATCTATCTATCATCTGTCATCTATATATATGTCTATCTATGAATCAATCATCTTTCTGTCTGCCCATCATCCTTGTGTACAGAATAGTTAACAACATCACCTAGGTCACCTCCCTGCATTATGCTTCCAAAAACATTGCAATGTCTCTAGGCCGTAGGGAGATCACTGGGCTCCCTGAGACACTTGCAGATTGAGTCAGCTGCGTGTGCTTAGAAAACCAGTAAATGTTGTTGCAGTGACTTGAACCCGTATCTCTGTCCTCTGTCCTCTTTTACCTCCTTCTCGATTGCTAACTGTATTTAGCCACATTCATTGACTAAGTGCTCACTGAAGACCACAAGTATCCTTCCTCTGGGCCTGTTGTAGACAGAAAAGTATACTTAATTTTTTACTAACCACCATGTTTGAGGGACGTCGGCGTGATCACCACTGGTAGGTGGAGGGACAAATAAAAAGGAACACCTATTTCTAGACAGGATCATTTGGTAGCAAAGTGTGTGTTGTGGAGAGACGTGTTTGTTTGAGTGTCCAAACTTCCCTCTTTATATGGTCATTACTTCTTTACAATCGTGAACTTCATAAAACCCACTGATTTAAAAAGCCCAGACGCATAGTTTTACAGCAATTCATTTGTTTAGGTGAGAGAAAATGTGAAGGACATTGCAGTACCACTAAATCTATACATGGGCACTGTTGAAACCAAACAAAAAGAATTCACGGTGGCTAGATAGGACTATTTTCTAGTGACTGTCTTTGGGAACTCAAACAGAATCCATTTGTTTCTTTGTTTCTCAGATTCACTTGTATAGGATACCTGTCCACGCCCATTCAGCTTGTAGAGTTTGTCTGTGCCTTTAGATCTCGAGAGAGTCTCCAGTAAGGGAGCACATAGGTGGTCTTGAGTTTTCATCAGTACTTCTAAACCTGTGTCTTTTGATTTTAGCACTCAAAGCCTGTACTTTTATTCTGATATTTGAGAGCCTTGCTCTTACTGCAATTTGAAATTTTTTTTGTTCTCATTAATACACAATCACATGCAGAACATTGTTTACTAGTCTACCCCCTTCAAAAAGTCCCCACCAAATCCCAGTTACAGTCGCTGTCTGTCAGCATGTACTAAGATGCTGTAGAATCACTACTTGTCTACTCTGTGTTGTACAGCCCTACTCATGAAAACCCACCCTACACATTATACATGCTAATCCTAATGCCCCCATTCTTTTCCCCCTCCCTTATTACTCCCTTCCCAGAAACCCTACTCATACCCTTTCTCTTTGTTAACCGTTAGTCCACTCTCGTTTTCTGTAAGTCTGCTGCTGTTTTTTCCTTCAGTTTTTCTTTGTTATCATACTCCACACATGAGTGAAATCATTTGGTACATGTATTTCTCCGCTTGGCCTATTTGACTGAGCAAAATACCCTCTAGCTCCATACACGTTATTGCAAAGGATAGGATTGTTTTCTTCTTATGGCTGCTTACTGCACTTTTTAAATTGGATTTCATACTTCTTTCTTGTTTGTAGTTTCACTATGTGCTTTCCCCATCGCTCTCCCGGTTATGAGCAGTAGCTTTGTGTTAATCGATATGTACCTATATCTATCTATCTGCCTGTCTATCTATCTATCAATCAATCAATCATCTTTTTGTCTGCCCATCTGTCCTTGTGTACAAAACAGTTAACCATATAGCCTGTATCACTTTCCTACATTATGCTTCCAAAAATCCTGCAAGGTATCTAGGCTGTAGGGAGAGCAGTGGGTTCACCGAGACACCTGCAGGTCGAGTCGTCCGCGTGTACCTACAAAACAGGAAAAATGGTTGTGCAGAGACTTGAACCCGTGTCTCTATCCTCTGTCCTCTTTCATCTCCTTCTAACTTGCTGTCTGTATTTAGCCACATTCATTGACTAAGTCACTCCTGAGGACCACAAGTATCCTTCCTCTGGGCCAGTTGTCGACAGAAAAGTAAACTTGTTGCTTTGCTCACCACCATGTTTGAAGGGCATCGGCGTGATCAACGCTGATAGGACGGAGGGTCAAATTAAAAGGAAAACCAATTTCTAGACAGCAGCAGTTGGGAGCTAAGAGTGTATTGTGGAGTGACGTATTTATTTGAGTGTCCAAACTTCCCTCTTTAGGTGGTTATTACACCTTCACATTCGTGAACATCATAAAGCCCACTGATTTAAAAGGCCCAGATGCTTATTATTACAGCAACTCAGTTGTTGAGGTGAGAGAAAATTAGAAGTCCGTTGCTGCACCACTAAATCTATGGCTGGGAACTGCTGAAACCAAACAAAAATAATTCACAGTGGCCAGATAGGGCTATTTTCTACTGACTGTCTCTGGGGACTCAAACAGAATCTGTTTGTTTGATTGTTTGTATTTCAGTTTCACTCTTGTAGGGTACTTGTCCACACACCTTCGGCTTGTAGTTTGTCTGTGTCCTTGGATCTCAAGTGAGTCTCCTGTAAGTAAGCACGTAGGTGTCTTGAGATTTCATCCCTTCTTTTAACCCTGTGTCTTTTGTTTGCAGCACTCAGATTCTGACCTTTTATTCTGATGATTCAGAGCTGTGCACTTATTGCACTTAAAACAATTTTTTTATCATTAATCTACAATCACGTGAAGAACATTATGTTTACTATACTCCCCCCTTCACCAAGTCCCCCCATAAAACCTCTTCAGTCGCTGTCCATCAGCGTATTTGGATGCTGTAGACCCCTTCACCATGTACCCCCCCAACAGACCCCGTTACAATCGCTGTCCATCAGCGAGTAGTAAGATGCTATATGATCTCTACTAGTCTTCTCTGTGTTGTACAGTACTCCTCATGCACACCCGACACCACGCATTATACATGCTAATCCTAATGCCCCCATTCTTTGTCCCCACACTTATCCCACCCTTCAGAACCACCCTGCCCAGTCCTTTTCCCTTTGGTAACTTTTAGTCAACTCTCGGGTTCTGTGAGTCTGCTGCTATTTTTTTCCTTCAGTTTTTCTTTGCTGTTATATTCCACACATGAGTGAATTCACTTGGTACTTGTCTTTCTCCGCCTGGCCTAGTTCTCTATCTCCTTCCACGTCATTGCAAACGGTAGGATTTGTTTTCTTCTTAAGGCTGCTTACTGCACTTTTTAAACTGGATTTCATTCTTCCTTTTTGTCTGTAGTTTACCTATGTGCTTTCACCATTCACCTACTGATTATGAGCAATAGCTTTGTATCAATCGATGTGTATCTGTATCTTCTATCTAACGGTCTGTCTGTCTATCTATGTATCTATCTAACTATGTATCTATGTATCTATCTATCTATCTTCGTATCATCTATCTATGATGTCTATCATCTATCAATCTATGTCCCTATCTTTCTATCTTTCATCTGTCATCTGTCTACTTATCTGTCTATGAATCAATCATCTTTTTGTCTGCCCATGTATCCTTATCTACAGAACAGTTAACAACATAGCCTATGTCACTTCCCTACATTATGCTCCCAGAAATCTTGTAAGGTAACTAGGCCGTAAGGAGAGCACTGGGTTCACCGAGACACTTGCAGGTCGAGTCAGCCGCGTGTGCTTAGAAAACCATTAAATGGTGTTGCAGGGACTTGAACCCATATCTCTGTCCTCTGTCATCTTTTACCTCCTTCTCGCTTACTCACTGTATTTAGCCACATTCATGGACTAAGTGCTCACTGAAGACCTCAAGTATCCTTCATCTGGGCCTATTGTCGGCAGAAAAGTGTACTTGGTTCTTTGCACACCACCATGTTTGAGGGACATCGGCGTGATCACTGCTGTTAGGTGGAGGAACAAATATAAAGGAACACCTATTTCGAGACAGGAGCAGTTGGGAACAAAGAATGATTTGTGGAGTGAAGTGTTTATTTGAGGGTCCAAACTTCTGTCTTTAGGTGGTTATTACATCTTCACATTCGTGAACATCATAAAGCCCTCTGATTTCAAAAGCCCAGATGCTTATTATCACAGCAACTCAGTTTTTGAGGTGAGAGAAAATGAGAAGTACGTTGCTGCACCACTAAAACTATGCCTGGGCCGTGCTGAAACCAAACAAAAAGAATTCACGGTGGCTAGATAGGGCTTTTTCCTACTGACTCTCCTGGGGACTCAAACAGAATCCATTTGTTTGTTTGTTTCTCAGCTTCACTTGTGAAGGTTACCTGTCCCCACACCTTCAGCTTGTAGTTTGTCTGTGTCCTTGGATCTCAAGTGAGTCTCCTGTAAGTAAGCACGTAGCTGTCTTGAGTTTTCATCCCTTCTTTTAACCCTGTGTCTTTTGTTTGCAGCAATCAGAGCCTGACCTTTTATTCTGAGGATTCAGAACTGTGCCCTTATTGCACTTAAAAAATTTTTTTTGTTATCATTGTTCTACAATCACGTGAAGAACATTATGTTTACTATGCTCCCACCTTCAACAAGTCCCCCCCAAAAACCTCTTACTGTCGCAGTCCAACAGCGTAGATGGATGCTGTAGACCACTTCACCATTTCCCCCCCGACAGACACCATTACAGTCACTGTTCATCAGCGGGTAAGATGCTATATGATCTCTACTAGTCTTCTCTGTGTTGTACAGCACTCCTCATGCCCCCTCCGACCCCATGCAATATACATGCTTACCCTAATGCCCCCATTCTTTCTCCCCACACTTATCCCTCCCTTCAGACAAACCCTGCCCAGTCCTTTTCCCTTTTTTAACTTTTAGTCAACTCTCAGGTTCTGTGAGTCTGCTGCTTTTTTTTCTTCAGTTTTTCTTTTTGTTACGCTCTACACATGAGTGAAATCATTTGGTACATGTCTTTCTCCACCTGGCCCATTTCTCTGAACATTCTACCGTCTAGCTCCATCCACGTCATTGCAAATGGTAGGATTGTTTTCTTCTTATGGCTGCTTACTGCACTTTGTAAACTGGATTTCATTCTTCCTTTTTGTTTGTAGTTTAGCTACGTGCTTTCACCATTCATCACCTGGTTATGAGCAATAGCTTTGTGTCAGTCGATATGTATCTGTATCTATCTATCTATCGCTCTGTCTGTATATCTATCTATCTTTCTATATATCATTCTATCTATCTCTCTATCTATCCTTCTCTGTATTTATCTATCCATCTATCTAGCTTCCTATCATATATCTATCATGTGTATCTTCTATCTATCTATCATCTGTCATCTATATATATGTCTATCTATGAATCAATCATCTTTCTGTCTGCCCATCATCCTTGTGTACAGAATAGTTAACAACATCACCTAGGTCACCTCCCTGCATTATGCTTCCAAAAACATTGCAATGTCTCTAGGCCGTAGGGAGATCACTGGGCTCCCTGAGACACTTGCAGATTGAGTCAGCTGCGTGTGCTTAGAAAACCAGTAAATGTTGTTGCAGTGACTTGAACCCGTATCTCTGTCCTCTGTCCTCTTTTACCTCCTTCTCGATTGCTAACTGTATTTAGCCACATTCATTGACTAAGTGCTCACTGAAGACCACAAGTATCCTTCCTCTGGGCCTGTTGTAGACAGAAAAGTATACTTAATTTTTTACTAACCACCATGTTTGAGGGACGTCGGCGTGATCACCACTGGTAGGTGGAGGGACAAATAAAAAGGAACACCTATTTCTAGACAGGATCATTTGGTAGCAAAGTGTGTGTTGTGGAGAGACGTGTTTGTTTGAGTGTCCAAACTTCCCTCTTTATATGGTCATTACTTCTTTACAATCGTGAACTTCATAAAACCCACTGATTTAAAAAGCCCAGACGCATAGTTTTACAGCAATTCATTTGTTTAGGTGAGAGAAAATGTGAAGGACATTGCAGTACCACTAAATCTATACATGGGCACTGTTGAAACCAAACAAAAAGAATTCACGGTGGCTAGATAGGACTATTTTCTAGTGACTGTCTTTGGGAACTCAAACAGAATCCATTTGTTTCTTTGTTTCTCAGATTCACTTGTATAGGATACCTGTCCACGCCCATTCAGCTTGTAGAGTTTGTCTGTGCCTTTAGATCTCGAGAGAGTCTCCAGTAAGGGAGCACATAGGTGGTCTTGAGTTTTCATCAGTACTTCTAAACCTGTGTCTTTTGATTTTAGCACTCAAAGCCTGTACTTTTATTCTGATATTTGAGAGCCTTGCTCTTACTGCAATTTGAAATTTTTTTTGTTCTCATTAATACACAATCACATGCAGAACATTGTTTACTAGTCTACCCCCTTCAAAAAGTCCCCACCAAATCCCAGTTACAGTCGCTGTCTGTCAGCATGTACTAAGATGCTGTAGAATCACTACTTGTCTACTCTGTGTTGTACAGCCCTACTCATGAAAACCCACCCTACACATTATACATGCTAATCCTAATGCCCCCATTCTTTTCCCCCTCCCTTATTACTCCCTTCCCAGAAACCCTACTCATACCCTTTCTCTTTGTTAACCGTTAGTCCACTCTCGTTTTCTGTAAGTCTGCTGCTGTTTTTTCCTTCAGTTTTTCTTTGTTATCATACTCCACACATGAGTGAAATCATTTGGTACATGTATTTCTCCGCTTGGCCTATTTGACTGAGCAAAATACCCTCTAGCTCCATACACGTTATTGCAAAGGATAGGATTGTTTTCTTCTTATGGCTGCTTACTGCACTTTTTAAATTGGATTTCATACTTCTTTCTTGTTTGTAGTTTCACTATGTGCTTTCCCCATCGCTCTCCCGGTTATGAGCAGTAGCTTTGTGTTAATCGATATGTACCTATATCTATCTATCTGCCTGTCTATCTATCTATCAATCAATCAATCATCTTTTTGTCTGCCCATCTGTCCTTGTGTACAAAACAGTTAACCATATAGCCTGTATCACTTTCCTACATTATGCTTCCAAAAATCCTGCAAGGTATCTAGGCTGTAGGGAGAGCAGTGGGTTCACCGAGACACCTGCAGGTCGAGTCGTCCGCGTGTACCTACAAAACAGGAAAAATGGTTGTGCAGAGACTTGAACCCGTGTCTCTATCCTCTGTCCTCTTTCATCTCCTTCTAACTTGCTGTCTGTATTTAGCCACATTCATTGACTAAGTCACTCCTGAGGACCACAAGTATCCTTCCTCTGGGCCAGTTGTCGACAGAAAAGTAAACTTGTTGCTTTGCTCACCACCATGTTTGAAGGGCATCGGCGTGATCAACGCTGATAGGACGGAGGGTCAAATTAAAAGGAAAACCAATTTCTAGACAGCAGCAGTTGGGAGCTAAGAGTGTATTGTGGAGTGACGTATTTATTTGAGTGTCCAAACTTCCCTCTTTAGGTGGTTATTACACCTTCACATTCGTGAACATCATAAAGCCCACTGATTTAAAAGGCCCAGATGCTTATTATTACAGCAACTCAGTTGTTGAGGTGAGAGAAAATTAGAAGTCCGTTGCTGCACCACTAAATCTATGGCTGGGAACTGCTGAAACCAAACAAAAATAATTCACAGTGGCCAGATAGGGCTATTTTCTACTGACTGTCTCTGGGGACTCAAACAGAATCTGTTTGTTTGATTGTTTGTATTTCAGTTTCACTCTTGTAGGGTACTTGTCCACACACCTTCGGCTTGTAGTTTGTCTGTGTCCTTGGATCTCAAGTGAGTCTCCTGTAAGTAAGCACGTAGGTGTCTTGAGATTTCATCCCTTCTTTTAACCCTGTGTCTTTTGTTTGCAGCACTCAGATTCTGACCTTTTATTCTGATGATTCAGAGCTGTGCACTTATTGCACTTAAAACAATTTTTTTATCATTAATCTACAATCACGTGAAGAACATTATGTTTACTATACTCCCCCCTTCACCAAGTCCCCCCATAAAACCTCTTCAGTCGCTGTCCATCAGCGTATTTGGATGCTGTAGACCCCTTCACCATGTACCCCCCAACAGACCCCGTTACAATCGCTGTCCATCAGCGAGTAGTAAGATGCTATATGATCTCTACTAGTCTTCTCTGTGTTGTACAGTACTCCCCATGCACACCCGACACCACGCATTATACATGCTAATCCTAATGCCCCCATTCTTTGTCCCCACACTTATCCCACCCTTCAGAACCACCCTGCCCAGTCCTTTTCCCTTTGGTAACTTTTAGTCAACTCTCGGGTTCTGTGAGTCTGCTGCTATTTTTTTCCTTCAGTTTTTCTTTGCTGTTATATTCCACACATGAGTGAATTCACTTGGTACTTGTCTTTCTCCGCCTGGCCTAGTTCTCTATCTCCATCCACGTCATTGCAAACGGTAGGATTTGTTTTCTTCTTAAGGCTGCTTACTGCAATTTTTAAACTGGATTTCATTCTTCCTTTTTGTCTGTAGTTTACCTATGTGCTTTCACCATTCATCTACTGATTATGAGCAATAGCTTTGTATCAATCGATGTGTATCTGTGTCTTCTATCTAACGGTCTGTCTGTCTATCTATGTATCTATCTAACTATGTATCTATGTATCTATCTATCTATCTTCATATCATCTATCTATGATGTCTATCATCTATCAATCTATGTCCCTATCTTTCTATCTTTCATCTGTCATCTGTCTACTTATCTGTCTATGAATCAATCATCTTTTTGTCTGCCCATGTATCCTTATCTACAGAACAGTTAACAACATAGCCTATGTCACTTCCCTACATTATGCTCCCAGAAATCTTGTAAGGTAACTAGGCCGTAAGGAGAGCACTGGGTTCACCGAGACACTTGCAGGTCGAGTCAGCCGCGTGTGCTTAGAAAACCATTAAATGGTGTTGCAGGGACTTGAACCCATATCTCTGTCCTCTGTCATCTTTTACCTCCTTCTCGCTTACTCACTGTATTTAGCCACATTCATGGACTAAGTGCTCACTGAAGACCTCAAGTATCCTTCATCTGGGCCTGTTGTCGACAGAAAAGTGTACTTGGTTCTTTGCACACCACCATGTTTGAGGGACATCGGCGTGATCACTGCTGTTAGGTGGAGGAACAAATATAAAGGAACACCTATTTCGAGACAGGAGCAGTTGGGAACAAAGAATGTGTTGTGGAGTGAAGTGTTTATTTGAGGGTCCAAACTTCTGTCTTTAGGTGGTTATTACATCTTCACATTCGTGAACATCATAAAGCCCACTGATTTCAAAAGCCCAGATTCTTATTATCACAGCAACTCAGTTTTTGAGGTGAGAGAAAATGAGAAGTACGTTGCTGCACCACTAAAACTATGCCTGGGCCGTGCTGAAACCAAACAAAAAGAATTCACGGTGGCTAGATAGGGCTTTTTCCTACTGACTCTCCTGGGGACTCAAACAGAATCCATTTGTTTGTTTGTTTCTCAGCTTCACTTGTGTAGGTTACCTGTCCCCACACCTTCAGCTTGTAGTTTGTCTGTGTCCTTGGATCTCAAGTGAGTCTCCTGTAAGTAAGCACGTAGGTGTCTTGAGTTTTCATCCCTTCTTTTAACCCTGTGTCTTTTGTTTGCAGCAATCAGAGCCTGACCTTTTATTCTGAGGATTCAGAACTGTGCCCTTATTGCACTTAAAAAATTTTTTTTGTTATCATTGTTCTACTATCACGTGAAGAACATTATGTTTACTATGCTCCCCCCTTCAACAAGTCCCCCTATAAAAACCTCTTACTGTCGCAGTCCAACAGCGTAGATGGATGCTGTAGACCACTTCACCATTTCCCCCCCACAGACACCATTACAGTCACTGTTCATCAGCGGGTAAGATGCTATATGATCTCTACTAGTCTTCTCTGTGTTGTACAGCACTCCTCATGCCCCCTCCGACCCCATGCAATATACATGCTTATCCTAATGCCCCCATACTTTCTCCCCACACTTATCCCTCCCTTCAGACAAACCCTGCCCAGTCCTTTTCCCTTTGGTAACTTTTAGTCAACTCTCGGGTTCTGTGAGTCTGCTGCTTTTTTTTCTTCAGTTTTTCTTTTTGTTACGCTCTACACATGAGGGAAATCATTTGGTACTTGTCTTTCTCCACCTGGCCCATTTCTCTGAACATTCTACCGTCTAGCTCCATCCACGTCATTGCAAATGGTAGGATTGTTTTCTTCTTATGGCTCCTTACTGCACTTTGTAAACTGGATTTCATTCTTCCTTTTTGTTTGTAGTTTAGCTACGTGCTTTCACCACTCATCACCTGGTTATGAGCAATAGCTTTGTGTCAATCGATATGTATCTGTATCTATCTATCTATCACTCTGTCTGTATATCTATCTATCTTTCTATATATCATTCTATCTATCTCTCTATCCTTCTCTGTATTTATCTATCCATCTATCTAGCTTCCTATCATATATCTATCATGTGTATCATCTATCTATCTATCATCTGTCATCTATATATATGTCTATCTATGAATCAATCATCTTTCTGTCTGCCCATCATCCTTGTGTACAGAATAGTTAACAACATCACCTAGGTCACCTCCCTGCATTATGCTTCCAAAAATATTGCAATGTCACTAGGCCGTAGGGAGATCACTGGGCTCCCTGAGACACTTGCAGATTGAGTCAGCTGCGTGTGCTTAGAAAACCAGTAAATGTTGTTGCAGTGACTTGAACCCGTATCTCTGTCCTCTGTCCTCTTTTACCTCCTTCTCGATTGCTAACTGTATTTAGCCACATTCATTGACTAAGTGCTCACTGAAGACCACAAGTATCCTTCCTCTGGGCCTGTTGTAGACAGAAAAGTATATTTAATTTTTTACTAACCACCATGTTTGAGGGACGTCGGCGTGATCACCACTGGTAGGTGGAGGGACAAATGAAAAGGAACACCTATTTCTAGACTGGATCATTTGGTAGGAAAGTGTGTGTTGTGGAGAGATGTGTTTGTTTGAGTGTCCAAACTTCCCTCTTTATATGGTTATTACTTCTTTACAATCGTGAACATCATAAAACCCACTGATTTAAAAAGCCCAGACGCATAGTTTTACAGCAATTCATTTGTTGAGGTGAGAAAAAATGTGAAGGACATTGCAGTACCACTAAATCTATACATGGGCACTGTTGAAACCAAACAAAAAGAATTCACGGTGGCTAGATAGGACTATTTTCTAGTGACTGTCTTTGGGAACTCAAACAGAATCCATTTGTTTCTTTGTTTCTCAGATTCACTTGTATAGGATACCTGTCCACGCCCATTCAGCTTGTAGAGTTTGTCTGTGCCTTTGGATCTCAAGAGAGTCTCCAGTAAGGGAGCACATAGGTGGTCTTGAGTTTTCATCAGTACTTCTAAACCTGTGTCTTTTGATTTTAGCACTCAAAGCCTGTACTTTTATTCTGATATTTGAGAGCCTTGCTCTTACTGCAATTTGAAATTTTTTTTGTTCTCATTAATACACAATCACATGCAGAACATTGTTTACTAGTCTACCCCCTTCACCAAGTCCCCACCAAATCCCAGTTACAGTCGCTGTCTGTCAGCATGTACTAAGATGCTGTAGAATCACTACTTGTCTACTCTGTGTTGTACAGCCCTACTCATGAAAACCCACCCTACACATTATACATGCTAATCCTAATGCCCCCATTCTTTTCCCCCGCCCTTATTACTCCCTTCCCAGAAACCCTACTCATACCCTTTCTCTTTGTTAACTGTTAGTCCACTCTCGTTTTCTGTGAGTCTGCTGCTGTTTTTTCCTTCAGTTTTTCTTTGTTATCATACTCCACACATGAGTGAAATCATTTGGTACATGTATTTCTCCGCCTGGCCTATTTGACTGAGCAAAATACCCTCTAGCTCCATACACGTTATTGCAAAAGATAGGATTGTTTTCTTCTTATGGCTGCTTACTGCACTTTTTAAATTGGATTTCATACTTCTTTCTTGTTTGTAGTTTCACTATGTGCTTTCCCCATCGCTCTCCCGGTTATGAGCAGTAGCTTTGTGTTAATCGATATGTACCTATATCTATCTATCTGCCTGTCTATCTATCTATCAATCAATCAATCATCTTTTTGTCTGCCCATCTGTCCTTGTGTACAAAACAGTTAACCATATAGCCTGTATCACTTTCCTACATTATGCTTCCAAAAATCCTGCAAGGTATCTAGGCTGTAGGGAGAGCAGTGGGTTCACCGAGACACCTGCAGGTCGAGTCGTCCGCGTGTACCTACAAAACAGGAAAAATGGTTGTGCAGAGACTTGAACCCGTGTCTCTATCCTCTGTCCTCTTTCATCTCCTTCTAACTTGCTGTCTGTATTTAGCCACATTCATTGACTAAGTGATTCCTGAGGACCACAAGTATCCTTCCTCTGGGCCAGTTGTCGACAGAAAAGTAAACTTGTTGCTTTGCTCACCACCATGTTTGAAGGGCATCGGCGTGATCAACGCTGATAGGACGGAGGGTCAAATTAAAAGGAAAACCAATTTCTAGACAGCAGCAGTTGGGAGCTAAGAGTGTATTGTGGAGTGACGTATTTATTTGAGTGTCCAAACTTCCCTCTTTAGGTGGTTATTACACCTTCACATTCGTGAACATCATAAAGCCCACTGATTTAAAAGGCCCAGATGCTTATTATTACAGCAACTCAGTTGTTGAGGTGAGAGAAAATTAGAAGTCCTTTGCTGCACCACTAAATCTATGGCTGGGAACTGCTGAAACCAAACAAAAATAATTCACGGTGGCCAGATAGGGCTATTTTCTACTGACTGTCTCTGGGGACTCAAACAGAATCTGTTTGTTTGATTGTTTGTATTTCAGTTTCACTCTTGTAGGGTACTTGTCCACACACCTTCGGCTTGTAGTTTGTCTGTGTCCTTGGATCTCAAGTGAGTCTCCTGTAAGTAAGCACGTAGGTGTCTTGAGATTTCATCCCTTCTTTTAACCCTGTGTCTTTTGTTTGCAGCACTCAGATTCTGACCTTTTATTCTGATGATTCAGAGCTGTGCACTTATTGCACTTAAAACAATTTTTTTATCATTAATCTACAATCACGTGAAGAACATTATGTTTACTATACTCCCCCCTTCACCAAGTCCCCCCATAAAACCTCTTCAGTCGCTGTCCATCAGCGTATTTGGATGCTGTAGACCCCTTCACCATGTACCCCCCAACAGACCCCGTTACAATCGCTGTCCATCAGCGAGTAGTAAGATGCTATATGATCTCTACTAGTCTTCTCTGTGTTGTACAGTACTCCCCATGCACACCCGACACCACGCATTATACATGCTAATCCTAATGCCCCCATTCTTTGTCCCCACACTTATCCCACCCTTCAGAACCACCCTGCACAGTCCTTTTCCCTTTGGTAACTTTTAGTCAACTCTCGGGTTCTGTGAGTCTGCTGCTATTTTTTTCCTTCAGTTTTTCTTTGCTGTTATATTCCACACATGAGTGAATTCACTTGGTACTTGTCTTTCTCCGCCTGGCCTAGTTCTCTATCTCCATCCACGTCATTGCAAACGGTAGGATTTGTTTTCTTCTTAAGGCTGCTTACTGCACTTTTTAAACTGGATTTCATTCTTCCTTTTTGTCTGTAGTTTACCTATGTGCTTTCACCATTCATCTACTGATTATGAGCAATAGCTTTGTATCAATCGATGTGTATCTGTGTCTTCTATCTAACGGTCTGTCTGTCTATCTATGTATCTATCTAACTATGTATCTATGTATCTATCTATCTATCTTCGTATCATCTATCTATGATGTCTATCATCTATCAATCTATGTCCCTATCTTTCTATCTTTCATCTGTCATCTGTCTACTTATCTGTCTATGAATCAATCATCTTTTTGTCTGCCCATGTATCCTTATCTACAGAACAGTTAACAACATAGCCTATGTCACTTCCCTACATTATGCTCCCAGAAATCTTGTAAGGTAACTAGGCCGTAAGGAGAGCACTGGGTTCACCGAGACACTTGCAGGTCGAGTCAGCCGCGTGTGCTTAGAAAACCATTAAATGGTGTTGCAGGGACTTGAACCCATATCTCTGTCCTCTGTCATCTTTTACCTCCTTCTCGCTTACTCACTGTATTTAGCCACATTCATGGACTAAGTGCTCACTGAAGACCTCAAGTATCCTTCATCGGGGCCTGTTGTCGACAGAAAAGTGTACTTGGTTCTTTGCACACCACCATGTTTGAGGGACATCGGCGTGATCACTGCTGTTAGGTGGAGGAACAAATATAAAGGAACACCTATTTCGAGACAGGAGCAGTTGGGAACAAAGAATGTGTTGTGGAGTGAAGTGTTTATTTGAGGGTCCAAACTTCTGTCTTTAGGTGGTTATTACATCTTCACATTCGTGAACATCATAAAGCCCACTGATTTCAAAAGCCCAGATTCTTATTATCACAGCAACTCAGTTTTTGAGGTGAGAGAAAATGAGAAGTACGTTGCTGCACCACTAAAACTATGCCTGGGCCATGCTGAAACCAAACAAAAAGAATTCACGGTGGCTAGATAGGGCTTTTTCCTACTGACTCTCCTGGGGACTCAAACAGAATCCATTTGTTTGTTTGTTTCTCAGCTTCACTTGTGTAGGTTACCTGTCCCCACACCTTCAGCTTGTAGTTTGTCTGTGTCCTTGGATCTCAAGTGAGTCTCCTGTAAGTAAGCACGTAGGTGTCTTGAGTTTTCATCCCTTCTTTTAACCCTGTGTCTTTTGTTTGCAGCAATCAGAGCCTGACCTTTTATTCTGAGGATTCAGAACTGTGCCCTTATTGCACTTAAAAATTTTTTTTGTTATCATTGTTCTACAATCACGTGAAGAACATTATGTTTACTATGCTCCCCCCTTCAACAAGTCCCCCCCAAAAACCTCTTACTGTCGCAGTCCAACAGCGTAGATGGATGCTGTAGACGACTTCACCATTTCCCCCCCACAGACACCATTACAGTCACTGTTCATCAGCAGGTAAGATGCTATATGATCTCTACTAGTCTTCTCTGTGTTGTACAGCACTCCTCATGCCCCCTCCGACCCCATGCAATATACATGCTTATCCTAATGCCCCCATACTTTCTCCCCACACTTATCCCTCCCTTCAGACAAACCCTGCCCAGTCCTTTTCCCTTTGGTAACTTTTAGTCAACTCTCGGGTTCTGTGAGTCTGCTGCTTTTTTTTCTTCAGTTTTTCTTTTTGTTACGCTCTACACATGAGTGAAATCATTTGGTACTTGTCTTTCTCCACCTGGCCCATTTCTCTGAACATTCTACCGTCTAGCTCCATCCACGTCATTGCAAACGGTAGGATTGTTTTCTTCTTATGGCTCCTTACTGCACTTTGTAAACTGGATTTCATTCTTCCTTTTTGTTTGTAGTTTAGCTACGTGCTTTCACCACTCATCACCTGGTTATGAGCAATAGCTTTGTGTCAATCGATATGTATCTGTATCTATCTATCTATCACTCTGTCTGTATATCTATCTATCTTTCTATATATCATTCTATCTATCTCTCTATCTATCCTTCTCTGTATTTATCTATCCATCTATCTAGCTTCCTATCATATATCTATCATGTGTATCATCTATCTATCTATCATCTGTCATCTATATATATGTCTATCTATGAATCAATCATCTTTCTGTCTGCCCATCATCCTTGTGTACAGAATAGTTAACAACATCACCTATGTCACCTCCCTGCATTATGCTTCCAAAAACATTGCAATGTCACTAGGCCGTAGGGAGATCACTGGGCTCCCTGAGACACTTGCAGATTGAGTCAGCTGCGTGTGCTTAGAAAACCAGTAAATGTTGTTGCAGTGACTTGAACCCGTATCTCTGTCCTCTGTCCTCTTTTACCTCCTTCTCGATTGCTAACTGTATTTAGCCACATTCATTGACTAAGTGCTCACTGAAGACCACAAGTATCCTTCCTCTGGGCCTGTTGTAGACAGAAAAGTATATTTAATTTTTTAATAACCTCCATGTTTGAGGGACGTCGGCGTGATCACCACTGGTAGGTGGAGGGACAAATAAAAAGGAACACCTATTTCTAGACAGGATCATTTGGTAGGAAAGTGTGTGTTGTGGAGAGACGTGTTTGTTTGAGTGTCCAAACTACCCTCTTTATATGGTTATTACTTCTTTACAATCGTGAACATCATAAAACCCACTGATTTAAAAAGCCCAGACGCATAGTTTTACAGCAATTCATTTGTTGAGGTGAGAAAAAATGTGAAGGACATTGCAGTACCACTAAATCTATACATGGGCACTGTTGAAACCAAACAAAAAGAATTCACGGTGGCTAGATAGGACTATTTTCTAGTGACTGTCTTTGGGAACTCAAACAGAATCCATTTGTTTCTTTGTTTCTCAGATTCACTTGTATAGGATACCTGTCCACGCCCATTCAGCTTGTAGAGTTTGTCTGTGCCTTTGGATCTCAAGAGAGTCTCCAGTAAGGGAGCACATAGGTGGTCTTGAGTTTTCATCAGTACTTCTAAACCTGTGTCTTTTGATTTTAGCACTCAAAGCCTGTACTTTTATTCTGATATTTGAGAGCCTTGCTCTTACTGCAATTTGAAATTTTTTTTGTTCTCATTAATACACAATCACATGCAGAACATTGTTTACTAGTCTACCCCCTTCACCAAGTCCCCACCAAATCCCAGTTACAGTCGCTGTCTGTCAGCATGTACTAAGATGCTGTAGAATCACTACTTGTCTACTCTGTGTTGTACAGCCCTACTCATGAAAACCCACCCTACACATTATACATGCTAATCCTAATGCCCCCATTCTTTTCCCCCGCCCTTATTACTCCCTTCCCAGAAACCCTACTCATACCCTTTCTCTTTGTTAACTGTTAGTCCACTCTCATTTTCTGTGAGTCTGCTGCTGTTTTTTCCTTCAGTTTTTCTTTGTTATCATACTCCACACATGAGTGAAATCATTTGGTACATGTATTTCTCCGCCTGGCCTATTTGACTGAGCAAAATACCCTCTAGCTCCATACACGTCATTGCAAAAGATAGGATTGTTTTCTTCTTATGGCTGCTTACTGCACTTTTTAAATTGGATTTCATACTCCTTTCTTGTTTGTAGTTTCACTATGTGCTTTCCCCATTGCTCTCCCGGTTATGAGCAGTAGCTTTGTGTTAATCGATATGTACCTATATCTATCTATCTGCCTGTCTATCTATCTATCAATCAATCAATCATCTTTTTGTCTGCCCATCTGTCCTTGTGTACAAAACAGTTAACCATATAGCCTGTATCACTTTCCTACATTATGCTTCCAAAAATCCTGCAAGGTATCTAGGCTGTAGGGAGAGCAGTGGGTTCACCGAGACACCTGCAGGTCGAGTCGTCCGCGTGTACGTACAAAACAGGAAAAATGGTTGTGCAGAGACTTGAACCCGTGTCTCTATCCTCTGTCCTCTTTCATCTCCTTCTAACTTGCTGTCTGTATTTAGCCACATTCATTGACTAAGTGATTCCTGAGGACCACAAGTATCCTTCCTCTGGGCCAGTTGTCGACAGAAAAGTAAACTTGTTGCTTTGCTCACCACCATGTTTGAAGGGCATCGGCGTGATCAACGCTGATAGGACGGAGGGTCAAATAAAAAGGAAAACCAATTTCTAGACAGCAGCAGTTGGGAGCTAAGAGTGTATTGTGGAGTGACGTATTTATTTGAGTGTCCAAACTTCCCTCTTTAGGTGGTTATTACACCTTCACATTCGTGAACATCATAAAGCCCACTGATTTAAAAGGCCCAGATGCTTATTATTACAGCAACTCAGTTGTTGAGGTGAGAGAAAATTAGAAGTCCGTTGCTGCACCACTAAATCTATGGCTGGGAACTGCTGAAACCAAACAAAAATAATTCACGGTGGCCAGATAGGGCTATTTTCTACTGACTGTCTCTGGGGACTCAAACAGAATCTGTTTGTTTGATTGTTTGTATTTCAGTTTCACTCTTGTAGGGTACTTGTCCACACACCTTCGGCTTGTAGTTTGTCTGTGTCCTTGGATCTCAAGTGAGTCTCCTGTAAGTAAGCACGTAGGTGTCTTGAGATTTCATCCCTTCTTTTAACCCTGTGTCTTTTGTTTGCAGCACTCAGATTCTGACCTTTTATTCTGATGATTCAGAGCTGTGCACTTATTGCACTTAAAACAATTTTTTTATCATTAATCTACAATCACGTGAAGAACATTATGTTTACTATACTCCCCCCTTCACCAAGTCCCCCCATAAAACCTCTTCAGTCGCTGTCCATCAGCGTATTTGGATGCTGTAGACCCCTTCACCATGTACCCCCCAACAGACCCCGTTACAATCGCTGTCCATCAGCGAGTAGTAAGATGCTATATGATCTCTACTAGTCTTCTCTGTGTTGTACAGTACTCCCCATGCACACCCGACACCACGCATTATACATGCTAATCCTAATGCCCCCATTCTTTGTCCCCACACTTATCCCACCCTTCAGAACCACCCTGCCCAGTCCTTTTCCCTTTGGTAACTTTTAGTCAACTCTCGGGTTCTGTGAGTCTGCTGCTATTTTTTTCCTTCAGTTTTTCTTTGCTGTTATATTCCACACATGAGTGAATTCACTTGGTACTTGTCTTTCTCCGCCTGGCCTAGTTCTCTATCTCCATCCACGTCTTTGCAAACGGTAGGATTTGTTTTCTTCTTAAGGCTGCTTACTGCACTTTTTAAACTGGATTTCATTCTTCCTTTTTGTCTGTAGTTTACCTATGTGCTTTCGCCATTCATCTACTTGTTATGAGCAATAGCTTTGTATCAATCGATGTGTATCTGTGTCTTCTATCTAACGGTCTGTCTGTCTATCTATGTATCTATCTAACTATGTATCTATGTATCTATCTATCTATCTTCGTATCATCTGTCTATGAAGTCTATCATCTATCAATCTATGTCCCTATCTTTCTATTTTTCATCTGTCTTCTGTCTACCTACCTGTCTATGAATCAATAATCTTTTTGTCTGCCCATCTATCCTTATCTACAGAACAGTTAACAACATAACCTATGTCACTTCGCAACATTATGCTCCCAGAAATCTTGTAAGGTAACTAGGCCGTAAGGAGAGCACTGGGTTCACCGAGACACTTGCAGGTCGAGTCAGCCGCGTGTGCTTAGAAAACCAGTAAATGGTGTTGCAGGGACTTGAACCCGTATCTCTGTCCTCTGTTATCTTTTAACTCCTTCTCGCTTACTCACTGTATTTAGCCACATTCGTGGACTAAGTGCTCACTGAAGACCTCAAGTATCCTTCATCTGGGCCTGTTGTCGACAGAAAAGTGTACTTGGTTCTTTGCACACCACCATGTTTGAGGGACATCTGCGTGATCACTGCTGTTAGGTGGAGGAACAAATATAAAGGAACACCTATTTCGAGACAGGAGCAGTTGGGAACAAAGAATGTGTTGTGGAGTGAAGTGTTTATTTGAGGGTCCAAACTTCTGTCTTTAGGTGGTTATTACATCTTCACATTCGTGAACATCATAAAGCCCACTGATTTCAAAAGCCCAGATTCTTATTATCATAGCAACTCACTTTTTGAGGTGAGAGAAAATGAGAAGTACGTTGCTGCACCACTAAAACTATGCCTGGGCCGTGCTGAAACCAAACAAAAAGAATTCACGGTGGCTAGATAGGGCTATTTCCTACTGACTCTCCTGGGGACTCAAACAGAATCCATTTGTTTGTTTGTTTCACAGTTTCACTTGTGTAGGTTACCTGTCCCCACACCTTCAGCTTGTAGTTTGTCTGTGTCCTTGGATCTCAAGTGAGTCTCCTGTAAGTAAGCACGTAGGTGTCTTGAGTTTTCATCCCTTCTTTTAACCCTGTGTCTTTTGTTTGCAGCAATCAGAGCCTGACCTTTTATTCTGAGGATTCAGAACTGTGCCCTTATTGCACTTAAAAATTTTTTTTTGTTATCATTGTTCTACAATCACGTGAAGAACATTATGTTTACTATGCTCCCCCCTTCAACAAGTCCCCCCCAAAAACCTCTTACTGAGGCAGTCCAACAGCGTAGATGGATGCTGTAGACCACTTCACCATTTCCCCCCCGACAGACACCATAACAGTCACAGTTCATCAGCGGGTAAGATTCTATATGATCTCTACTAGTCTTCTCTGTGTTGTACAGCACTCCTAATGCACCCTCCGACCCCATGCAATATACATGCTTATCCTAATGCCCCCATACTTTCTCCCCACACTTATCCCTCCCTTCAGACAAACCCTGCCCTGTCCTTTTCCCTTTCTTAACTTTTAGTCAACTCTCGGGTTCTGTGAGTCTGCTGCTTTTTTTTCTTCAGTTTTTCTTTTTGTTACGCTCTACACATGAGTGAAATCATTTGGTACTTGTCTTTCTCCACCTGGCCCATTTCTCTGAACATTCTACCGTCTAGCTCCATCCACGTCATTGCAAATGGTAGGATTGTTTTCTTCTTATGGCTGCTTACTGCACTTTGTAAACTGGATTTCGTTCTTCATTTTTGTTTGTAGTTTAGCTACGTGCTTTCACCATTCATCACCTGGTTATGAGCAATAGCTTTGTGTCAATCGATATGTATCTGTATCTATCTATCTATCACTCTGTCTGTATATCTATCTATCTTTCTATATATCATTCTATCTATCTCTCTATCTATCCTTCTCTGTATTTATCTATCCATCTATCTTGCTTCCTATCATATATCTATCATGTGTATCATCTATCTATCATCTGTCATCTATATATATGTCTATCTATGAATCAATCATCTTTCTGTCTGCCCATCATCCTTGTGTACAGAATAGTTAACAACATCACCTATGTCACCTCCCTGCATTATGCTTCCAAAAACATTGCAATGTCACTAGGCCGTAGGGAGATCACTGGGCTCCCTGAGACACTTGCAGATTGAGTCAGCTGCGTGTGCTTAGAAAACCAGTAAATCTTGTTGCAGTGACTTGAACCGGTATCTCTGTCCTCTGTCCTCTTTTACCTCCTTCTCGATTGCTAACTGTATTTAGCCACATTCATTGACTAAGTGCTCACTGAAGACCACAAGTATCCTTCCTCTGGGCCTGTTGTAGACAGAAAAGTATACTTAATTTTTTACTAACCACCATGTTTGAGGGACGTCGGCGTGATCACCACTGGTAGGTGGAGGGACAAATAAAAAGGAACACCTATTTCTAGACAGGATCATTTGGTAGGAAAGTGTGTGTTGTGGAGAGACGTGTTTGTTTGAGTGTCCAAACTTCCCTCTTTATATGGTTATTACTTCTTTACAATCGTGAACATCATAAAACCCACTGATTTAAAAAGCCCAGACGCATAGTTTTACAGCAATTCATTTGTTGAGGTGAGAAAAAATGTGAAGGACATTGCAGTACCACTAAATCTATACATGGGCACTGTTGAAACCAAACAAAAAGAATTCACGGTGGCTAGATAGGACTATTTTCTAGTGACTGTCTTTGGGAACTCAAACAGAATCCATTTGTTTCTTTGTTTCTCAGATTCACTTGTATAGGATACCTGTCCACGCCCATTCAGCTTGTAGAGTTTGTCTGTGCCTTTGGATCTCAAGAGAGTCTCCAGTAAGGGAGCACATAGGTGGTCTTGAGTTTTCATCAGTACTTCTAAACCTGTGTCTTTTGATTTTAGCACTCAAAGCCTGTACTTTTATTCTGATATTTGAGAGCCTTGCTCTTACTGCAATTTGAAATTTTTTTTGTTCTCATTAATACACAATCACATGCAGAACATTGTTTACTAGTCTACCCCCTTCACCAAGTCCCCACCAAATCCCAGTTACAGTCGCTGTCTGTCAGCATGTACTAAGATGCTGTAGAATCACTACTTGTCTACTCTGTGTTGTACAGCCCTACTCATGAAAACCCACCCTACACATTATACATGCTAATCTTAATGCCCCCATTCTTTTCCCCCGCCCTTATTACTCCCTTCCCAGAAACCCTACTCATACCCTTTCTCTTTGTTAACTGTTAGTCCACTCTCGTTTTCTGTGAGTCTGCTGCTGTTTTTTCCTTCAGTTTTTCTTTGTTATCATACTCCACACATGAGTGAAATCATTTGGTACATGTATTTCTCCGCCTGGCCTATTTGACTGAGCAAAATACCCTCTAGCTCCATACACGTTATTGCAAAAGATAGGATTGTTTTCTTCTTATGGCTGCTTACTGCACTTTTTAAATTGGATTTCATACTCCTTTCTTGTTTGTAGTTTCACTATGTGCTTTCCCCATTGCTCTCCCGGTTATGAGCAGTAGCTTTGTGTTAATCGATATGTACCTATATCTATCTATCTGCCTGTCTATCTATCTATCAATCAATCAATCATCTTTTTGTCTGCCCATCTGTCCTTGTGTACAAAACAGTTAACCATATAGCCTGTATCACTTTCCTACATTATGCTTCCAAAAATCCTGCAAGGTATCTAGGCTGTAGGGAGAGCAGTGGGTTCACCGAGACACCTGCAGGTCGAGTCGTCCGCGTGTACGTACAAAACAGGAAAAATGGTTGTGCAGAGACTTGAACCCGTGTCTCTATCCTCTGTCCTCTTTCATCTCCTTCTAACTTGCTGTCTGTATTTAGCCACATTCATTGACTAAGTGATTCCTGAGGACCACAAGTATCCTTCCTCTGGGCCAGTTGTCGACAGAAAAGTAAACTTGTTGCTTTGCTCACCACCATGTTTGAAGGGCATCGGCGTGATCAACGCTGATAGGACGGAGGGTCAAATAAAAAGGAAAACCAATTTCTAGACAGCAGCAGTTGGGAGCTAAGAGTGTATTGTGGAGTGACGTATTTATTTGAGTGTCCAAACTTCCCTCTTTAGGTGGTTATTACACCTTCACATTCGTGAACATCATAAAGCCCACTGATTTAAAAGGCCCAGATGCTTATTATTACAGCAACTCAGTTGTTGAGGTGAGAGAAAATTAGAAGTCCGTTGCTACACCACTAAATCTATGGCTGGGAACTGCTGAAACCAAACAAAAATAATTCACGGTGGCCAGATAGGGCTATTTTCTACTGACTGTCTCTGGGGACTCAAACAGAATCTGTTTGTTTGATTGTTTGTATTTCAGTTTCACTCTTGTAGGGTACTTGTCCACACACCTTCGGCTTGTAGTTTGTCTGTGTCCTTGGATCTCAAGTGAGTCTCCTGTAAGTAAGCACGTAGGTGTCTTGAGATTTCATCCCTTCTTTTAACCCTGTGTCTTTTGTTTGCAGCACTCAGATTCTGACCTTTTATTCTGATGATTCAGAGCTGTGCACTTATTGCACTTAAAACAATTTTTTTAAAATTAATCTACAATCACGTGAAGAACATTATGTTTACTATACTCCCCCCTTCACCAAGTCCCCCCATAAAACCTCTTCAGTCGCTGTCCATCAGCGTATTTGGATGCTGTAGACCCCTTCACCATGTACCCCCCAACAGACCCCGTTACAATCGCTGTCCATCAGCGAGTAGTAAGATGCTATATGATCTCTACTAGTCTTCTCTGTGTTGTACAGTACTCCCCATGCACACCCGACACCACGCATTATACATGCTAATCCTAATGCCCCCATTCTTTGTCCCCACACTTATCCCACCCTTCAGAACCACCCTGCCCAGTCCTTTTCCCTTTGGTAACTTTTAGTCAACTCTCGGGTTCTGTGAGTCTGCTGCTATTTTTTTCCTTCAGTTTTTCTTTGCTGTTATATTCCACACATGAGTGAATTCACTTGGTACTTGTCTTTCTCCGCCTGGCCTAGTTCTCTATCTCCATCCACGTCATTGCAAACGGTAGGATTTGTTTTCTTCTTAAGGCTGCTTACTGCACTTTTTAAACTGGATTTCATTCTTCCTTTTTGTCTGTAGTTTACCTATGTGCTTTCACCATTCATCTACTGATTATGAGCAATAGCTTTGTATCAATCGATGTGTATCTGTGTCTTCTATCTAACGGTCTGTCTGTCTATCTATGTATCTATCTAACTATGTATCTATGTATCTATCTCTCTATCTTCGTATCATCAATCTATGATGTCTATCATCTATCAATCTATGTCCCTATCTTTCTATCTTTCATCTGTCATCTGTCTACTTATCTGTCTATGAATCAATCATCTTTCTGTCTGCCCATGTATCCTTATCTACAGAACAGTTAACAACATAGCCTATGTCACTTCCCTACATTATGCTCCCAGAAATCTTGTAAGGTAACTAGGCCGTAAGGAGAGCACTGGGTTCACCGAGACACTTGCAGGTCGAGTCAGCCGCGTGTGCTTAGAAAACCATTAAATGGTGTTGCAGGGACTTGAACCCATATCTCTGTCCTCTGTCATCTTTTACCTCCTTCTCGCTTACTCACTGTATTTAGCCACATTCATGGACTAAGTGCTCACTGAAGACCTCAAGTATCCTTCATCGGGGCCTGTTGTCGACAGAAAAGTGTACTTGGTTCTTTGCACACCACCATGTTTGAGGGACATCGGCGTGATCACTGCTGTTAGGTGGAGGAACAAATATAAAGGAACACCTATTTCGAGACAGGAGCAGTTGGGAACAAAGAATGTGTTGTGGAGTGAAGTGTTTATTTGAGGGTCCAAACTTCTGTCTTTAGGTGGTTAATACATCTTCACATTCGTGAACATCATAAAGCCCACTGATTTCAAAAGCCCAGATTCTTATTATCACAGCAACTCAGTTTTTGAGGTGAGAGAAAATGAGAAGTACGTTGCTGCACCACTAAAACTATGCCTGGGCCGTGCTGAAACCAAACAAAAAGAATTCACGGTGGCTAGATAGGGCTTTTTCCTACTGACTCTCCTGGGGACTCAAACAGAATCCATTTGTTTGTTTGTTTCTCAGCTTCACTTGTGTAGGTTACCTGTCCCCACACCTTCAGCTTGTAGTTTGTCTGTGTCCTTGGATCTCAAGAGAGTCTCCTGTAAGTAAGCACGTAGGTGTCTTGAGATTTCATCCCTTCTTTTAACCCTGTGTCTTTTGTTTGCAGCAATCAGAGCCTGACCTTTTATTCTGAGGATTCAGAACTGTGCCCTTATTGCACTTAAAAAATTTTTTTTGTTATCATTGTTCTACAATCACGTGAAGAACATTATGTTTACTATGCTCCCCCCTTCAACAAGTCCCCCCCCAAAACCTCTTACTGTCGCAGTCCAACAGCGTAGATGGATGCTGTAGACCACTTCACCATTTCCCCCCCACAGACACCATTACAGTCACTGTTCATCAGCGGGTAAGATGCTATATGATCTCTACTAGTCTTCTCTGTGTTGTACAGCACTCCTCATGCACCCTCCGACCCCATGCAATATACATGCTTATCCTAATGCCCCCATTCTTTCTCCCCACACTTATCCCTCCCTTCAGACAAACCCTGCCCAGTCCTTTTCCCTTTGGTAACTTTTAGTCAACTCTCGGGTTCTGTGAGTCTGCTGCTTTTTTTTCTTCAGTTTTTCTTTTTGTTACGCTCTACACATGAGTGAAATCATTTGGTACTTGTCTTTCTCCACCTGGCCCATTTCTCTGAACATTCTACCGTCTAGCTCCATCCACGTCATTGCAAACGGTAGGATTGTTTTCTTCTTATGGCTCCTTACTGCACTTTGTAAACTGGATTTCATTCTTCCTTTTTGTTTGTAGTTTAGCTACGTGCTTTCACCATTCATCACCTGGTTATGAGCAATAGCTTTGTGTCAATCGATATGTATCTGTATCTATCTATCTATCGCTCTGTCTGTATATCTATCTATCTTTCTATATATCATTCTATCTATCTCTCTATCTATCCTTCTCTGTATTTATCTATCCATCTATCTAGCTTCCTATCATATATCTATCATGTGTATCATCTATCTATCATCTGTCATCTTTATATATGTCTATCTATGGATCAATCATCTTTCTGTCTGCCCATCATCCTTGTGTACAGAATAGTTAACAACATCACCTATGTCACCTCCCTGCATTATGCTTCCAAAAACATTGCAATGTCACTAGGCCGTAGGGAGATCACTGGGCTCCCTGAGACACTTGCAGATTGAGTCAGCTGCGTGTGCTTAGAAAACCAGTAAATGTTGTTGCAGAGACTTGAACCCGTATCTCTGTCCTCTGTCCTCTTTTACCTCCTTCTCGATTGCTAACTGTATTTAGCCACATTCATTGACTAAGTGCTCACTGAAGACCACAAGTATCCTTCCTCTGGGCCTGTTGTAGACAGAAAAGTATATTTAATTTTTTACTAACCACCATGTTTGAGGGACGTCGGCGTGATCACCACTGGTAGGTGGAGGGACAAATAAAAAGGAACACCTATTTCTAGACAGGATCATTTGGTAGGAAAGTGTGTGTTGTGGAGAGACGTGTTTGTTTGAGTGTCCAAACTTCCCTCTTTATATGGTTATTACTTCTTTACAATCGTGAACATCATAAAACCCACTGATTTAAAAAGCCCAGACGCATAGTTTTACAGCAATTCATTTGTTGAGGTGAGAAAAAATGTGAAGGACATTGCAGTACCACTAAATCTATACATGGGCACTGTTGAAACCAAACAAAAAGAATTCACGGTGGCTAGATAGGACTATTTTCTAGTGACTGTCTTTGGGAACTCAAACAGAATCCATTTGTTTCTTTGTTTCTCAGATTCACTTGTATAGGATACCTGTCCACGCCCATTCAGCTTGTAGAGTTTGTCTGTGCCTTTGGATCTCAAGAGAGTCTCCAGTAAGGGAGCACATAGGTGGTCTTGAGTTTTCATCAGTACTTCTAAACCTGTGTCTTTTGATTTTAGCACTCAAAGCCTGTACTTTTATTCTGATATTTGAGAGCCTTGCTCTTACTGCAATTTGAAATTTTTTTTGTTCTCATTAATACACAATCACATGCAGAACATTGTTTACTAGTCTACCCCCTTCACCAAGTCCCCACCAAATCCCAGTTACAGTCGCTGTCTGTCAGCATGTACTAAGATGCTGTAGAATCACTACTTGTCTACTCTGTGTTGTACAGCCCTACTCATGAAAACCCACCCTACACATTATACATGCTAATCCTAATGCCCCCATTCTTTTCCCCCGCCCTTATTACTCCCTTCCCAGAAACCCTACTCATACCCTTTCTCTTTGTTAACTGTTAGTCCACTCTCGTTTTCTGTGAGTCTGCTGCTGTTTTTTCCTTCAGTTTTTCTTTGTTATCATACTCCACACATGAGTGAAATCATTTGGTACATGTATTTCTCCGCCTGGCCTATTTGACTGAGCAAAATACCCTCTAGCTCCATACACGTTATTGCAAAAGATAGGATTGTTTTCTTCTTATGGCTGCTTACTGCACTTTTTAAATTGGATTTCATACTTCTTTCTTGTTTGTAGTTTCACTATGTGCTTTCCCCATTGCTCTCCCGGTTATGAGCAGTAGCTTTGTGTTAATCGATATGTACCTATATCTATCTATCTGCCTGTCTATCTATCTATCAATCAATCAATCATCTTTTTGTCTTCCCATCTGTCCTTGTGTACAAAACAGTTAACCATATAGCCTGTATCACTTTCCTACATTATGCTTCCAAAAATCCTGCAAGGTATCTAGGCTGTAGGGAGAGCAGTGGGTTCACCGAGACACCTGCAGGTCGAGTCGTCCGCGTGTACCTACAAAACAGGAAAAATGGTTGTGCAGAGACTTGAACCCGTGTCTCTATCCTCTGTCCTCTTTCATCTCCTTCTAACTTGCTGTCTGTATTTAGCCACATTCATTGACTAAGTGATTCCTGAGGACCACAAGTATAGTTCCTCTAGGCCTGTTGTCGACAGAAAAGTAAACTTGTTGCTTTGCTCACCACCATGTTTGAAGGGCATCGGCGTGATCAACGCTGATAGGACGGAGGGTCAAATAAAAAGGAAAACCAATTTCTAGACAGCAGCAGTTGGGAGCTAAGAGTGTATTGTGGAGTGACGTATTTATTTGAGTGTCCAAACTTCCCTCTTTAGGTGGTTATTACACCTTCACATTCGTGAACATCATAAAGCCCACTGATTTAAAAGGCCCAGATGCTTATTATTACAGCAACTCAGTTGTTGAGGTGAGAGAAAATTAGAAGTCCGTTGCTGCACCCCTAAATCTATGGCTGGGAACTGCTGAAACCAAACAAAAATAATTCACGGTGGCCAGATAGGGCTATTTTCTACTGACTGTCTCTGGGGACTCAAACAGAATCTGTTTGTTTGATTGTTTGTATTTCAGTTTCAGTCTTGTAGGGTACTTGTCCACACACCTTCGGCTTGTAGTTTGTCTGTGTCCTTGGATCTCAAGTGAGTCTCCTGTAAGTAAGCACGTAGGTGTCTTGAGATTTCATCCCTTCTTTTAACCCTGTGTCTTTTGTTTGCAGCACTCAGATTCTGACCTTTTATTCTGATGATTCAGAGCTGTGCACTTATTGCACTTAAAACAATTTTTTTATAATTAATCTACAATCACGTGAAGAACATTATGTTTACTATACTCCCCCCTTCACCAAGTCCCCCCATAAAACCTCTTCAGTCGCTGTCCATCAGCGTATTTGGATGCTGTAGACCCCTTCACCATGTACCCCCCAACAGACCCCGTTACAATCGCTGTCCATCAGCGAGTAGTAAGATGCTATATGATCTCTACTAGTCTTCTCTGTGTTGTACAGTACTCCCCATGCACACCCGACACCACGCATTATACATGCTAATCCTAATGCCCCCATTCTTTGTCCCCACACTTATCCCACCCTTCAGAACCAACCTGCCCAGTCCTTTTCCCTTTGGTAACTTTTAGTCAACTCTCGGGTTCTGTGAGTCTGCTGCTATTTTTTTTTTTCAGTTTTTCTTTGCTGTTATATTCCACACATGAGTGAATTCACTTGGTACTTGTCTTTCTCCGCCTGGCCTATTTCTCTATCTCCATCCACGTCATTGCAAACGGTAGGACTTGTTTTCTTCTTAAGGCTGCTTACTGCACTTTTTAAACTGGATTTCATTCTTCCTTTTTGTCTGTAGTTTACCTATGTGCTTTCACCATTCATCTACTGATTATGAGCAATAGCTTTGTATCAATCGATGTGTATCTGTGTCTTCTATCTAACGGTCTGTCTGTCTACCTATGTATCTATCTAACTATGTATCTATGTATCTATCTATCTATCTTCGTATCATCTATCTATGATGTCTATCATCTATCAATCTATGTCCCTATCTTTCTATCTTTCATCTGTCATCTGTCTACTTATCTGTCTATGAATCAATCATCTTTCTGTCTGCCCATGTATCCTTATCTACAGAACAGTTAACAACATAGCCTATGTCACTTCCCTACATTATGCTCCCAGAAATCTTGTAAGGTAACTAGGCCGTAAGGAGAGCACTGGGTTCACCGAGACACTTGCAGGTCGAGTCAGCCGCGTGTGCTTAGAAAACCATTAAATGGTGTTGCAGGGACTTGAACCCATATCTCTGTCCTCTGTCATCTTTTACCTCCTTCTCGCTTACTCACTGTATTTATCCACATTCATGGACTAAGTGCTCACTGAAGACCTCAAGTATCCTTCATCTGGGCCTGTTGTCGACAGAAAAGTGTACTTGGTTCTTTGCACACCACCATGTTTGAGGGACATCGGCGTGATCACTGCTGTTAGGTGGAGGAACAAATATAAAGGAACACCTATTTCGAGACAGGAGCAGTTGGGAACAAAGAATGTGTTGTGGAGTGAAGTGTTTATTTGAGGGTCCAAACTTCTGTCTTTAGGTGGTTATTACATCTTCACATTCGTGAACATCATAAAGCCCACTGATTTCAAAAGCCCAGATTCTTATTATCACAGCAACTCAGTTTTTGAGGTGAGAGAAAATGAGAAGTACGTTGCTGCACCACTAAAACTATGCCTGGGCCGTGCTGAAACCAAACAAAAAGAATTCACGGTGGCTAGATAGGGCTTTTTCCTACTGACTCTCCTGGGGACTCAAACAGAATCCATTTGTTTGTTTGTTTCTCAGCTTCACTTGTGTAGGTTACCTGTCCCCACACCTTCAGCTTGTAGTTTGTCTGTGTCCTTGGATCTCAAGTGAGTCTCCTGTAAGTAAGCACGTAGGTGTCTTGAGTTTTCATCCCTTCTTTTAACCCTGTGTCTTTTGTTTGCAGCAATCAGAGCCTGACCTTTTATTCTGAGGATTCAGAACTGTGCCCTTATTGCACTTAAAAAATTTTCTTTGTTATCATTGTTCTACAATCACGTGAAGAACATTATGTTTACTATGCTCCCCCTTCAACAAGTCCCCCCCCAAAACCTCTTACTGTCGCAGTCCAACAGCGTAGATGGATGCTGTAGACCACTTCACCATTTCCCCCCCCACAGACACCATTACAGTCACTGTTCATCAGCGGGTAAGATGCTATATGATCTCTACTAGTCTTCTCTGTGTTGTACAGCACTCCTCATGCCCCCTCCGACCCCATGCAATATACATGCTTATCCTAATGCCCCCATACTTTCTCCCCACACTTATCCCTCCCTTCAGACAAACCCTGCCCAGTCCTTTTCCCTTTGGTAACTTTTAGTCAACTCTCGGGTTCTGTGAGTCTGCTGCTTTTTTTTCTTCAGTTTTTCTTTTTGTTACGCTCTACACATGAGTGAAATCATTTGGTACTTGTCTTTCTCCACCTGGCCCATTTCTCTGAACATTCTACCGTCTAGCTCCATCCACGTCATTGCAAATGGTAGGATTGTTTTCTTCTTATGGCTCCTTACTGCACTTTGTAAACTGGATTTCATTCTTCCTTTTTGTTTGTAGTATAGCTACGTGCTTTCACCACTCATCACCTGGTTATGAGCAATAGCTTTGTGTCAATCGATATGTATCTGTATCTATCTATCTATCACTCTGTCTGTATATCTATCTATCTTTCTATATATCATTCTATCTATCTCTCTATCTATCCTTCTCTGTATTTATCTATCCATCTATCTAGCTTCCTATCATATATCTATCATGTGTATCATCTATCTATCTATCATCTGTCATCTATATATATGTCTATCTATGAATCAATCATCTTTCTGTCTGCCCATCATCCTTGTGTACAGAATAGTTAACAACATCACCTAGGTCACCTCCCTGCATTATGCTTCCAAAAACATTGCAATGTCACTAGGCCGTAGGGAGATCACTGGGCTCCCTGAGACACTTGCAGATTGAGTCAGCTGCGTGTGCTTAGAAAACCAGTAAATGTTGTTGCAGTGACTTGAACCCGTATCTCTGTCCTCTGTCCTCTTTTACCTCCTTCTCGATTGCTAACTGTACTTAGCCACATTCATTGACTAAGTGCTCACTGAAGACCACAAGTATCCTTCCTCTGGGCCTGTTGTAGACAGAAAAGTATACTTAATTTTTTACTAACCACCATGTTTGAGGGACGTCGGCGTGATCACCACTGGTAGGTGGAGGGACAAATAAAAAGGAACACCTATTTCTAGACAGGATCATTTGGTAGGAAAGTGTGTGTTGTGGAGAGACGTGTTTGTTTGAGTGTCCAAACTTCCCTCTTTATATGGTTATTACTTCTTTACAATCGTGAACATCATAAAACCCACTGATTTAAAAAGCCCAGACGCATAGTTTTACAGCAATTCATTTGTTGAGGTGAGAAAAAATGTGAAGGACATTGCAGTACCACTAAATCTATACATGGGCACTGTTGAAACCAAACAAAAAGAATTCACGGTGGCTAGGTAGGACTATTTTCTAGTGACTGTCTTTGGGAACTCAAACAGAATCCATTTGTTTCTTTGTTTCTCAGATTCACTTGTATAGGATACCTGTCCACGCCCATTCAGCTTGTAGAGTTTGTCTGTGCCTTTGGATCTCAAGAGAGTCTCCAGTAAGGGAGCACATAGGTGGTCTTGAGTTTTCATCAGTACTTCTAAACCTGTGTCTTTTGATTTTAGCACTCAAAGCCTGTACTTTTATTCTGATATTTGAGAGCCTTGCTCTTACTGCAATTTGAAATTTTTTTTGTTCTCATTAATACACAATCACATGCAGAACATTGTTTACTAGTCTACCCCCTTCACCAAGTCCCCACCAAATCCCAGTTACAGTCGCTGTCTGTCAGCATGTACTAAGATGCTGTAGAATCACTACTTGTCTACTCTGTGTTGTACAGCCCTACTCATGAAAACCCACCCTACACATTATACATGCTAATCCTAATGCCCCCATTCTTTTCCCCCGCCCTTATTACTCCCTTCCCAGAAACCCTACTCATACCCTTTCTCTTTGTTAACTGTTAGTCCACTCTCGTTTTCTGTGAGTCTGCTGCTGTTTTTTCCTTCAGTTTTTCTTTGTTATCATACTCCACACATGAGTGAAATCATTTGGTACATGTATTTCTCCGCCTGGCCTATTTGACTGAGCAAAATACCCTCTAGCTCCATACACGTTATTGCAAAAGATAGGATTGTTTTCTTCTTATGGCTGTTTACTGCACTTTTTAAATTGGATTACATACTTCTTTCTTGTTTGTAGTGTCACTATGTGCTTTCCCCATCGCTCTCCCGGTTATGAGCAGTAGCTTTGTGTTAATCGCTATGTACCTATATCTATCTATCTGCCTGTCTATCTATCTATCAATCAATCAATCATCTTTTTGTCTGCCCATCTGTCCTTGTGTACAAAACAGTTAACCATATAGCCTGTATCACTTTCCTACATTATGCTTCCAAAAATCCTGCAAGGTATCTAGGCTGTAGGGAGAGCAGTGGGTTCACCGAGACACCTGCAGGTCGAGTCGTCCGCGTGTACCTACAAAACAGGAAAAATGGTTGTGCAGAGACTTGAACCCGTGTCTCTATCCTCTGTCCTCTTTCATCTCCTTCTAACTTGCTGTCTGTATTTAGCCACATTCATTGACTAAGTGATTCCTGAGGACCACAAGTATAGTTCCTCTGGGCCTGTTGTCGACAGAAAAGTAAACTTGTTGCTTTGCTCACCACCATGTTTGAAGGGCATCGGCGTGATCAACGCTGATAGGACGGAGGGTCAAATAAAAAGGAAAACCAATTTCTAGACAGCAACAGTTGGGAGCTAAGAGTGTATTGTGGAGTGACGTATTTATTTGAGTGTCCAAACTTCCCTCTTTAGGTGGTTATTACACCTTCACATTCGTGAACATCATAAAGCCCACTGATTTAAAAGGCCCAGATGCTTATTATTACAGCAACTCAGTTGTTGAGGTGAGAGAAAATTAGAAGTCCGTTGCTGCACCACTAAATCTATGGCTGGGAACTGCTGAAACCAAACAAAAATAATTCACGGTGGCCAGATAGGGCTATTTTCTACTGACTGTCTCTGGGGACTCAAACAGAATCTGTTTGTTTGATTGTTTGTATTTCAGTTTCACTCTTGTAGGGTACTTGTCCACACACCTTCGGCTTGTAGTTTGTCTGTGTCCTTGGATCTCAAGTGAGTCTCCTGTAAGTAAGCACGTAGGTGTCTTGAGATTTCATCCCTTCTTTTAACCCTGTGTCTTTTGTTTGCAGCACTCAGATTCTGACCTTTTATTCTGATGATTCAGAGCTGTGCACTTATTGCACTTAAAACAATTTTTTTATCATTAATCTACAATCACGTGAAGAACATTATGTTTACTATACTCCCCCCTTCACCAAGTCCCCCCATAAAACCTCTTCAGTCGCTGTCCATCAGCGTATTTGGATGCTGTAGACCCCTTCACCATGTACCCCCCAACAGACCCCGTTACAATCGCTGTCCATCAGCGAGTAGTAAGATGCTATATGATCTCTACTAGTCTTCTCTGTGTTGTACAGTACTCCCCATGCACACCCGACACCACGCATTATACATGCTAATCCTAATGCCCCCATTCTTTGTCCCCACACTTATCCCACCCTTCAGAACCACCCTGCCCAGTCCTTTTCCCTTTGGTAACTTTTAGTCAACTCTCGGGTTCTGTGAGTCTGCTGCTATTTTTTTCCTTCAGTTTTTCTTTGCTGTTATATTCCACACATGAGTGAATTCACTTGGTACTTGTCTTTCTCCGCCTGGCCTATTTCTCTATCTCCATCCACGTCATTGCAAACGGTAGGATTTGTTTTCTTCTTAAGGCTGCTTACTGCACTTTTTAAACTGGATTTCATTCTTCCTTTTGTCTGTAGTTTACCTATGTGCTTTCACCATTCATCTACTGATTATGAGCAATAGCTTTGTATCAATCGATGTGTATCTGTGTCTTCTATCTAACGGTCTGTCTGTCTATCTATGTATCTATCTAACTATGTATCTATGTATCTATCTATCTATCTTCGTATCATCTATCTATGATGTCTATCATCTATCAATCTATGTCCCTATCTTTCTATCTTTCATCTGTCATCTGTCTACTTATCTGTCTATGAATCAATCATCTTTCTGTCTGCCCATGTATCCTTATCTACAGAACAGTTAACAACATAGCCTATGTCACTTCCCTACATTATGCTCCCAGAAATCTTGTAAGGTAACTAGGCCGTAAGGAGAGCACTGGGTTCACCGAGACACTTGCAGGTCGAGTCAGCCGCGTGTGCTTAGAAAACCATTAAATGGTGTTGCAGGGACTTGAACCCATATCTCTGTCCTCTGTCATCTTTTACCTCCTTCTCGCTTACTCACTGTATTTAGCCACATTCATGGACTAAGTGCTCACTGAAGACCTCAAGTATCCTTCATCGGGGCCTGTTGTCGACAGAAAAGTGTACTTGGTTCTTTGCACACCACCATGTTTGAGGGACATCGGCGTGATCACTGCTGTTAGGTGGAGGAACAAATATAAAGGAACACCTATTTCGAGACAGGAGCAGTTGGGAACAAAGAATGTGTTGTGGAGTGAAGTGTTTATTTGAGGGTCCAAACTTCTGTCTTTAGGTGGTTATTACATCTTCACATTCGTGAACTTCATAAAGCCCACTGATTTCAAAAGCCCAGATTCTTATTATCACAGCAACTCAGTTTTTGAGGTGAGAGAAAATGAGAAGTACGTTGCTGCACCACTAAAACTATGCCTGGGCCGTGCTGAAACCAAACAAAAAGAATTCACGGTGGCTAGATAGGGCTTTTTCCTACTGACTCTCCTGGGGACTCAAACAGAATCCATTTGTTTGTTTGTTTCTCAGCTTCACTTGTGTAGGTTACCTGTCCCCACACCTTCAGCTTGTAGTTTGTCTGTGTCCTTGGATCTCAAGTGAGTCTCCTGTAAGTAAGCACGTAGGTGTCTTGAGTTTTCATCCCTTCTTTTAACCCTGTGTCTTTTGTTTGCAGCAATCAGAGCCTGACCTTTTATTCTGAGGATTCAGAACTGTGCCCTTATTGCACTTAAAAAATTTTTTTTGTTATCATTGTTCTACAATCACGTGAAGAACATTATGTTTACTATGCTCCCCCCTTCAACAAGTCCCCCCCCAAAACCTCTTACTGTCGCAGTCCAACAGCGTAGATGGATGCTGTAGACCACTTCACCATTTCCCCCCCCACAGACACCATTACAGTCACTGTTCATCAGCGGGTAAGAAGCTATATGATCTCTACTAGTCTTCTCTGTGTTGTACAGCACTCCTCATGCCCCCTCCGACCCCATGCAATATACATGCTTATCCTAATGCCCCCATACTTTCTCCCCACACTTATCCCTCCCTTCAGACAAACCCTGCCCAGTCCTTTTCCCTTTGGTAACTTTTAGTCAACTCTCGGGTTCTGTGAGTCTGCTGCTTTTTTTTCTTCAGTTTTTCTTTTTGTTACGCTCTACACATGAGTGAAATCATTTGGTACTTGTCTTTCTCCACCTGGCCCATTTCTCTGAACATTCTACCGTCTAGCTCCATCCACGTCATTGCAAATGGTAGGATTGTTTTCTTCTTATGGCTCCTTACTGCACTTTGTAAACTGGATTTCATTCTTCCTTTTTGTTTGTAGTTTAGCTACGTGCTTTCACCATTCATCACCTGGTTATGAGCAATAGCTTTGTGTCAATCGATATGTATCTGTATCTATCTATCTATCACTCTGTCTGTATATCTATCTATCTTTCTATATATCATTCTATCTATCTCTCTATCTATCCTTCTCTGTATTTATCTATCCATCTATCTAGCTTCCTATCATATATCTATCATGTGTATCATCTATCTATCTATCATCTGTCATCTATATATATGTCTATCTATGAATCAATCATCTTTCTGTCTGCCCATCATCCTTGTGTACAGAATAGTTAACAACATCACCTAGGTCACCTCCCTGCATTATGCTTCCAAAAACATTGCAATGTCACTAGGCCGTAGGGAGATCACTGGGCTCCCTGAGACACTTGCAGATTGAGTCAGCTGCGTGTGCTTAGAAAACCAGTAAATGTTGTTGCAGTGACTTGAACCCGTATCTCTGTCCTCTGTCCTCTTTTACCTCCTTCTCGATTGCTAACTGTATTTAGCCACATTCATTGACTAAGTGCTCACTGAAGACCACAAGTATCCTTCCTCTGGGCCTGTTGTAGACAGAAAAGTATATTTAATTTTTAACTAACCACCATGTTTGAGGGACGTCGGCGTGATCACCACTGGTAGGTGGAGGGACAAATAAAAAGGAACACCTATTTCTAGACAGGATCATTTGGTAGGAAAGTGTGTGTTGTGGAGAGACGTGTTTGTTTGAGTGTCCAAACTTCCCTCTTTATATGGTTATTACTTCTTTACAATCGTGAACATCATAAAACCCACTGATTTAAAAAGCCCAGACGCATAGTTTTACAGCAATTCATTTGTTGAGGTGAGAAAAAATGTGAAGGACATTGCAGTACCACTAAATCTATACATGGGCACTGTTGAAACCAAACAAAAAGAATTCACGGTGGCTAGATAGGACTATTTTCTAGTGACTGTCTTTGGGAACTCAAACAGAATCCATTTGTTTCTTTGTTTCTCAGATTCACTTGTATAGGATACCTGTCCACGCCCATTCAGCTTGTAGAGTTTGTCTGTGCCTTTGGATCTCAAGAGAGTCTCCAGTAAGGGAGCACATAGGTGGTCTTGAGTTTTCATCAGTACTTCTAAACCTGTGTCTTTTGATTTTAGCACTCAAAGCCTGTACTTTTATTCTGATATTTGAGAGCCTTGCTCTTACTGCAATTTGAAATTTTTTTTGTTCTCATTAATACACAATCACATGCAGAACATTGTTTACTAGTCTACCCCCTTCACCAAGTCCCCACCAAATCCCAGTTACAGTCGCTGTCTGTCAGCATGTACTAAGATGCTGTAGAATCACTACTTGTCTACTCTGTGTTGTACAGCCCTACTCATGAAAACCCACCCTACACATTATACATGCTAATCCTAATGCCCCCATTCTTTTCCCCCGCCCTTATTACTCCCTTCCCAGAAACCCTACTCATACCCTTTCTCTTTGTTAACTGTTAGTCCACTCTCGTTTTCTGTGAGTCTGCTGCTGTTTTTTCCTTCAGTTTTTCTTTGTTATCATACTCCACACATGAGTGAAATCATTTGGTACATGTATTTCTCCGCCTGGCCTATTTGACTGAGCAAAATACCCTCTAGCTCCATACACGTTATTGCAAAAGATAGGATTGTTTTCTTCTTATGGCTGCTTACTGCACTTTTTAAATTGGATTTCATACTTCTTTCTTGTTTGTAGTTTCACTATGTGCTTTCCCCATTGCTCTCCCGGTTATGAGCAGTAGCTTTGTGTTAATCGATATGTACCTATATCTATCTATCTGCCTGTCTATCTATCTATCAATCAATCAATCATCTTTTTGTCTGCCCATCTGTCCTTGTGTACAAAACAGTTAACCATATAGCCTGTATCACTTTCCTACATTATGCTTCCAAAAATCCTGCAAGGTATCTAGGCTGTAGGGAGAGCAGTGGGTTCACCGAGACACCTGCAGTTCGAGTCGTCCGCGTGTACCTACAAAACAGGAAAAATGGTTGTGCAGAGACTTGAACCCGTGTCTCTATCCTCTGTCCTCTTTCATCTTCTTCTAAATTGCTGTCTGTATTTAGCCACATTCATTGACTAAGTGATTCCTGAGGACCACAAGTATAGTTCCTCTGGGCCTGTAGTCGACAGAAAAGTAAACTTGTTGCTTTGCTCACCACCATGTTTGAAGGGCATCGGCGTGATCAACGCTGATAGGACGGAGGGTCAAATAAAAAGGAAAACCAATTTCTAGACAGCAGCAGTTGGGAGCTAAGAGTGTATTGTGGAGTGACGTATTTATTTGAGTGTCCAAACTTCCCTCTTTAGGTGGTTATTACACCTTCACATTCGTGAACATCATAAAGCCCACTGATTTAAAAGGCCCAGATGCTTATTATTACAGCAGCTCAGTTGTTGAGGTGAGAGAAAATTAGAAGTCCGTTGCTGCACCACTAAATCTATGGCTGGGAACTGCTGAAACCAAACAAAAATAATTCACGGTGGCCAGATAGGGCTATTTTCTACTGACTGTCTCTGGGGACTCAAACAGAATCTGTTTGTTTGATTGTTTGTATTTCAGTTTCACTCTTGTAGGGTACTTGTCCACACACCTTCGGCTTGTAGTTTGTCTGTGTCCTTGGATCTCAAGTGAGTCTCCTGTAAGTAAGCACGTAGGTGTCTTGAGATTTCATCCCTTCTTTTAACCCTGTGTCTTTTGTTTGCAGCACTCAGATTCTGACCTTTTATTCTGATGATTCAGAGCTGTGCACTTATTGCACTTAAAACAATTTTTTTATCATTAATCTACAATCACGTGAAGAACATTATGTTTACTATACTCCCCCCTTCACCAAGTCCCCCCATAAAACCTCTTCAGTCGCTGTCCATCAGCGTATTTGGATGCTGTAGACCCCTTCACCATGTACCCCCCAACAGACCCCGTTACAATCGCTGTCCATCAGCGAGTAGTAAGATGCTATATGATCTCTACTAGTCTTCTCTGTGTTGTACAGTACTCCCCATGCACACCCGACACCACGCATTATACATGCTAATCCTAATGCCCCCATTCTTTGTCCCCACACTTATCCCACCCTTCAGAACCACCCTGCCCAGTCCTTTTCCCTTTGGTAACTTTTAGTCAACTCTCGGGTTCTGTGAGTCTGCTGCTATTTTTTTCCTTCAGTTTTTCTTTGCTGTTATATTCCACACATGAGTGAATTCACTTGGTACTTGTCTTTCTCCGCCTGGCCTATTTCTCTATCTCCATCCACGTCATTGCAAACGGTAGGATTTGTTTTCTTCTTAAGGCTGCTTACTGCACTTTTTAAACTGGATTTCATTCTTCCTTTTGTCTGTAGTTTACCTATGTGCTTTCACCATTCATCTACTGATTATGAGCAATAGCTTTGTATCAATCGATGTGTATCTGTGTCTTCTATCTAACGGTCTGTCTGTCTATCTATGTATCTATCTAACTATGTATCTATGTATCTATCTATCTATCTTCGTATCATCTATCTATGATGTCTATCATCTATCAATCTATGTCCCTATCTTTCTATCTTTCATCTGTCATCTGTCTACTTATCTGTCTATGAATCAATCATCTTTCTGTCTGCCCATGTATCCTTATCTACAGAACAGTTAACAACATAGCCTATGTCACTTCCCTACATTATGCTCCCAGAAATCTTGTAAGGTAACTAGGCCGTAAGGAGAGCACTGGGTTCACCGAGACACTTGCAGGTCGAGTCAGCCGCGTGTGCTTAGAAAACCATTAAATGGTGTTGCAGGGACTTGAACCCATATCTCTGTCCTCTGTCATCTTTTACCTCCTTCTCGCTTACTCACTGTATTTAGCCACATTCATGGACTAAGTGCTCACTGAAGACCTCAAGTATCCTTCATCTGGGCCTGTTGTCGACAGAAAAGTGTACTTGGTTCTTTGCACACCACCATGTTTGAGGGACATCGGCGTGATCACTGCTGTTAGGTGGAGGAACAAATATAAAGGAACACCTATTTCGAGACAGGAGCAGTTGGGAACAAAGAATGTGTTGTGGAGTGAAGTGTTTATTTGAGGGTCCAAACTTCTGTCTTTAGGTGGTTATTACATCTTCACATTCGTGAACATCATAAAGCCCACTGATTTCAAAAGCCCAGATTCTTATTATCACAGCAACTCAGTTTTTGAGGTGAGAGAAAATGAGAAGTACGTTGCTGCACCACTAAAACTATGCCTGGGCCGTGCTGAAACCAAACAAAAAGAATTCACGGTGGCTAGATAGGGCTTTTTCCTACTGACTCTCCTGGGGACTCAAACAGAATCCATTTGTTTGTTTGTTTCTCAGCTTCACTTGTGTAGGTTACCTGTCCCCACACCTTCAGCTTGTAGTTTGTCTGTGTCCTTGGATCTCAAGTGAGTCTCCTGTAAGTAAGCACGTAGGTGTCTTGAGTTTTCATCCCTTCTTTTAACCCTGTGTCTTTTGTTTGCAGCAATCAGAGCCTGACCTTTTATTCTGAGGATTCAGAACTGTGCCCTTATTGCACTTAAAAAATTTTTTTTGTTATCATTGTTCTACAATCACGTGAAGAACATTATGTTTACTATGCTCCCCCCTTCAACAAGTCCCCCCCCAAAACCTCTTACTGTCCCAGTCCAACAGCGTAGATGGATGCTGTAGACCACTTCACCATTTCCCCCCCCACAGACACCATTACAGTCACTGTTCATCAGCGGGTAAGAAGCTATATGATCTCTACTAGTCTTCTCTGTGTTGTACAGCACTCCTCATGCCCCCTCCGACCCCATGCAATATACATGCTTATCCTAATGCCCCCATACTTTCTCCCCACACTTATCCCTCCCTTCAGACAAACCCTGCCCAGTCCTTTTCCCTTTGGTAACTTTTAGTCAACTCTCGGGTTCTGTGAGTCTGCTGCTTTTTTTTCTTCAGTTTTTCTTTTTGTTACGCTCTACACATGAGTGAAATCATTTGGTACTTGTCTTTCTCCACCTGGCCCATTTCTCTGAACATTCTACCGTCTAGCTCCATCCACGTCATTGCAAATGGTAGGATTGTTTTCTTCTTATGGCTCCTTACTGCACTTTGTAAACTGGATTTCATTCTTCCTTTTTGTTTGTAGTTTAGCTACGTGCTTTCACCACTCATCACCTGGTTATGAGCAATAGCTTTGTGTCAATCGATATGTATCTGTATCTATCTATCTATCACTCTGTCTGTATATCTATCTATCTTTCTATATATCATTCTATCTATCTCTCTATCTATCCTTCTCTGTATTTATCTATCCATCTATCTAGCTTCCTATCATATATCTATCATGTGTATCATCTATCTATCTATCATCTGTCATCTATATATATGTCTATCTATGAATCAATCATCTTTCTGTCTGCCCATCATCCTTGTGTACAGAATAGTTAACAACATCACCTAGGTCACCTCCCTGCATTATGCTTCCAAAAACATTGCAATGTCTCTAGGCCGTAGGGAGATCACTGGGCTCCCTGAGACACTTGCAGATTGAGTCAGCTGCGTGTGCTTAGAAAACCAGTAAATGTTGTTGCAGTGACTTGAACCCGTATCTCTGTCCTCTGTCCTCTTTTACCTCCTTCTCGATTGCTAACTGTACTTAGCCACATTCATTGACTAAGTGCTCACTGAAGACCACAAGTATCCTTCCTCTGGGCCTGTTGTAGACAGAAAAGTATACTTAATTTTTTACTAACCACCATGTTTGAGGGACGTCGGCGTGATCACCACTGGTAGGTGGAGGGACAAATAAAAAGGAACACCTATTTCTAGACAGGATCATTTGGTAGGAAAGTGTGTGTTGTGGAGAGACGTGTTTGTTTGAGTGTCCAAACTTCCCTCTTTATATGGTTATTACTTCTTTACAATCGTGAACATCATAAAACCCACTGATTTAAAAAGCCCAGACGCATAGTTTTACAGCAATTCATTTGTTGAGGTGAGAAAAAATGTGAAGGACATTGCAGTACCACTAAATCTATACATGGGCACTGTTGAAACCAAACAAAAAGAATTCACGGTGGCTAGATAGGACTATTTTCTAGTGACTGTCTTTGGGAACTCAAACAGAATCCATTTGTTTCTTTGTTTCTCAGATTCACTTGTATAGGATACCTGTCCACGCCCATTCAGCTTGTAGAGTTTGTCTGTGCCTTTGGATCTCAAGAGAGTCTCCAGTAAGGGAGCACATAGGTGGTCTTGAGTTTTCATCAGTACTTCTAAACCTGTGTCTTTTGATTTTAGCACTCAAAGCCTGTACTTTTATTCTGATATTTGAGAGCCTTGCTCTTACTGCAATTTGAAATTTTTTTTGTTCTCATTAATACACAATCACATGCAGAACATTGTTTACTAGTCTACCCCCTTCACCAAGTCCCCACCAAATCCCAGTTACAGTCGCTGTCTGTCAGCATGTACTAAGATGCTGTAGAATCACTACTTGTCTACTCTGTGTTGTACAGCCCTACTCATGAAAACCCACCCTACACATTATACATGCTAATCCTAATGCCCCCATTCTTTTCCCCCGCCCTTATTACTCCCTTCCCAGAAACCCTACTCATACCCTTTCTCTTTGTTAACTGTTAGTCCACTCTCGTTTTCTGTGAGTCTGCTGCTGTTTTTTCCTTCAGTTTTTCTTTGTTATCATACTCCACACATGAGTGAAATCATTTGGTACATGTATTTCTCCGCCTGGCCTATTTGACTGAGCAAAATACCCTCTAGCTCCATACACGTTATTGCAAAAGATAGGATTGTTTTCTTCTTATGGCTGCTTACTGCACTTTTTAAATTGGATTTCATACTTCTTTCTTGTTTGTAGTTTCACTATGTGCTTTCCCCATTGCTCTCCCGGTTATGAGCAGTAGCTTTGTGTTAATCGATATGTACCTATATCTATCTATCTGCCTGTCTATCTATCTATCAATCAATCAATCATCTTTTTGTCTGCCCATCTGTCCTTGTGTACAAAACAGTTAACCATATAGCCTGTATCACTTTCCTACATTATGCTTCCAAAAATCCTGCAAGGTATCTAGGCTGTAGGGAGAGCAGTGGGTTCACCGAGACACCTGCAGTTCGAGTCGTCCGCGTGTACCTACAAAACAGGAAAAATGGTTGTGCAGAGACTTGAACCCGTGTCTCTATCCTCTGTCCTCTTTCATCTTCTTCTAAATTGCTGTCTGTATTTAGCCACATTCATTGACTAAGTGATTCCTGAGGACCACAAGTATAGTTCCTCTGGGCCTGTAGTCGACAGAAAAGTAAACTTGTTGCTTTGCTCACCACCATGTTTGAAGGGCATCGGCGTGATCAACGCTGATAGGACGGAGGGTCAAATAAAAAGGAAAACCAATTTCTAGACAGCAGCAGTTGGGAGCTAAGAGTGTATTGTGGAGTGACGTATTTATTTGAGTGTCCAAACTTCCCTCTTTAGGTGGTTATTACACCTTCACATTCGTGAACATCATAAAGCCCACTGATTTAAAAGGCCCAGATGCTTATTATTACAGCAGCTCAGTTGTTGAGGTGAGAGAAAATTAGAAGTCCGTTGCTGCACCACTAAATCTATGGCTGGGAACTGCTGAAACCAAACAAAAATAATTCACGGTGGCCAGATAGGGCTATTTTCTACTGACTGTCTCTGGGGACTCAAACAGAATCTGTTTGTTTGATTGTTTGTATTTCAGTTTCACTCTTGTAGGGTACTTGTCCACACACCTTCGGCTTGTAGTTTGTCTGTGTCCTTGGATCTCAAGTGAGTCTCCTGTAAGTAAGCACGTAGGTGTCTTGAGATTTCATCCCTTCTTTTAACCCTGTGTCTTTTGTTTGCAGCACTCAGATTCTGACCTTTTATTCTGATGATTCAGAGCTGTGCACTTATTGCACTTAAAACAATTTTTTTATCATTAATCTACAATCACGTGAAGAACATTATGTTTACTATACTCCCCCCTTCACCAAGTCCCCCCATAAAACCTCTTCAGTCGCTGTCCATCAGCGTATTTGGATGCTGTAGACCCCTTCACCATGTACCCCCCAACAGACCCCGTTACAATCGCTGTCCATCAGCGAGTAGTAAGATGCTATATGATCTCTACTAGTCTTCTCTGTGTTGTACAGTACTCCCCATGCACACCCGACACCACGCATTATACATGCTAATCCTAATGCCCCCATTCTTTGTCCCCACACTTATCCCACCCTTCAGAACCACCCTGCCCAGTCCTTTTCCCTTTGGTAACTTTTAGTCAACTCTCGGGTTCTGTGAGTCTGCTGCTATTTTTTTCCTTCAGTTTTTCTTTGCTGTTATATTCCACACATGAGTGAATTCACTTGGTACTTGTCTTTCTCCGCCTGGCCTATTTCTCTATCTCCATCCACGTCATTGCAAACGGTAGGATTTGTTTTCTTCTTAAGGCTGCTTACTGCACTTTTTAAACTGGATTTCATTCTTCCTTTTGTCTGTAGTTTACCTATGTGCTTTCACCATTCATCTACTGATTATGAGCAATAGCTTTGTATCAATCGATGTGTATCTGTGTCTTCTATCTAACGGTCTGTCTGTCTATCTATGTATCTATCTAACTATGTATCTATGTATCTATCTATCTATCTTCGTATCATCTATCTATGATGTCTATCATCTATCAATCTATGTCCCTATCTTTCTATCTTTCATCTGTCATCTGTCTACTTATCTGTCTATGAATCAATCATCTTTCTGTCTGCCCATGTATCCTTATCTACAGAACAGTTAACAACATAGCCTATGTCACTTCCCTACATTATGCTCCCAGAAATCTTGTAAGGTAACTAGGCCGTAAGGAGAGCACTGGGTTCACCGAGACACTTGCAGGTCGAGTCAGCCGCGTGTGCTTAGAAAACCATTAAATGGTGTTGCAGGGACTTGAACCCATATCTCTGTCCTCTGTCATCTTTTACCTCCTTCTCGCTTACTCACTGTATTTAGCCACATTCATGGACTAAGTGCTCACTGAAGACCTCAAGTATCCTTCATCTGGGCCTGTTGTCGACAGAAAAGTGTACTTGGTTCTTTGCACACCACCATGTTTGAGGGACATCGGCGTGATCACTGCTGTTAGGTGGAGGAACAAATATAAAGGAACACCTATTTCGAGACAGGAGCAGTTGGGAACAAAGAATGTGTTGTGGAGTGAAGTGTTTATTTGAGGGTCCAAACTTCTGTCTTTAGGTGGTTATTACATCTTCACATTCGTGAACATCATAAAGCCCACTGATTTCAAAAGCCCAGATTCTTATTATCACAGCAACTCAGTTTTTGAGGTGAGAGAAAATGAGAAGTACGTTGCTGCACCACTAAAACTATGCCTGGGCCGTGCTGAAACCAAACAAAAAGAATTCACGGTGGCTAGATAGGGCTTTTTCCTACTGACTCTCCTGGGGACTCAAACAGAATCCATTTGTTTGTTTGTTTCTCAGCTTCACTTGTGTAGGTTACCTGTCCCCACACCTTCAGCTTGTAGTTTGTCTGTGTCCTTGGATCTCAAGTGAGTCTCCTGTAAGTAAGCACGTAGGTGTCTTGAGTTTTCATCCCTTCTTTTAACCCTGTGTCTTTTGTTTGCAGCAATCAGAGCCTGACCTTTTATTCTGAGGATTCAGAACTGTGCCCTTATTGCACTTAAAAAATTTTTTTTGTTATCATTGTTCTACAATCACGTGAAGAACATTATGTTTACTATGCTCCCCCCTTCAACAAGTCCCCCCCCAAAACCTCTTACTGTCCCAGTCCAACAGCGTAGATGGATGCTGTAGACCACTTCACCATTTCCCCCCCCACAGACACCATTACAGTCACTGTTCATCAGCGGGTAAGAAGCTATATGATCTCTACTAGTCTTCTCTGTGTTGTACAGCACTCCTCATGCCCCCTCCGACCCCATGCAATATACATGCTTATCCTAATGCCCCCATACTTTCTCCCCACACTTATCCCTCCCTTCAGACAAACCCTGCCCAGTCCTTTTCCCTTTGGTAACTTTTAGTCAACTCTCGGGTTCTGTGAGTCTGCTGCTTTTTTTTCTTCAGTTTTTCTTTTTGTTACGCTCTACACATGAGTGAAATCATTTGGTACTTGTCTTTCTCCACCTGGCCCATTTCTCTGAACATTCTACCGTCTAGCTCCATCCACGTCATTGCAAATGGTAGGATTGTTTTCTTCTTATGGCTCCTTACTGCACTTTGTAAACTGGATTTCATTCTTCCTTTTTGTTTGTAGTTTAGCTACGTGCTTTCACCATTCATCACCTGGTTATGAGCAATAGCTTTGTGTCAATCGATATGTATCTGTATCTATCTATCTATCACTCTGTCTGTATATCTATCTATCTTTCTATATATCATTCTATCTATCTCTCTATCTATCCTTCTCTGTATTTATCTATCCATCTATCTAGCTTCCTATCATATATCTATCATGTGTATCATCTATCTATCTATCATCTGTCATCTATATATATGTCTATCTATGAATCAATCATCTTTCTGTCTGCCCATCATCCTTGTGTACAGAATAGTTAACAACATCACCTAGGTCACCTCCCTGCATTATGCTTCCAAAAACATTGCAATGTCTCTAGGCCGTAGGGAGATCACTGGGCTCCCTGAGACACTTGCAGATTGAGTCAGCTGCGTGTGCTTAGAAAACCAGTAAATGTTGTTGCAGTGACTTGAACCCGTATCTCTGTCCTCTGTCCTCTTTTACCTCCTTCTCGATTGCTAACTGTACTTAGCCACATTCATTGACTAAGTGCTCACTGAAGACCACAAGTATCCTTCCTCTGGGCCTGTTGTAGACAGAAAAGTATACTTAATTTTTTACTAACCACCATGTTTGAGGGACGTCGGCGTGATCACCACTGGTAGGTGGAGGGACAAATAAAAAGGAACACCTATTTCTAGACAGGATCATTTGGTAGGAAAGTGTGTGTTGTGGAGAGACGTGTTTGTTTGAGTGTCCAAACTTCCCTCTTTATATGGTTATTACTTCTTTACAATCGTGAACATCATAAAACCCACTGATTTAAAAAGCCCAGACGCATAGTTTTACAGCAATTCATTTGTTGAGGTGAGAAAAAATGTGAAGGACATTGCAGTACCACTAAATCTATACATGGGCACTGTTGAAACCAAACAAAAAGAATTCACGGTGGCTAGATAGGACTATTTTCTAGTGACTGTCTTTGGGAACTCAAACAGAATCCATTTGTTTCTTTGTTTCTCAGATTCACTTGTATAGGATACCTGTCCACGCCCATTCAGCTTGTAGAGTTTGTCTGTGCCTTTGGATCTCAAGAGAGTCTCCAGTAAGGGAGCACATAGGTGGTCTTGAGTTTTCATCAGTACTTCTAAACCTGTGTCTTTTGATTTTAGCACTCAAAGCCTGTACTTTTATTCTGATATTTGAGAGCCTTGCTCTTACTGCAATTTGAAATTTTTTTTGTTCTCATTAATACACAATCACATGCAGAACATTGTTTACTAGTCTACCCCCTTCACCAAGTCCCCACCAAATCCCAGTTACAGTCGCTGTCTGTCAGCATGTACTAAGATGCTGTAGAATCACTACTTGTCTACTCTGTGTTGTACAGCCCTACTCATGAAAACCCACCCTACACATTATACATGCTAATCCTAATGCCCCCATTCTTTTCCCCCGCCCTTATTACTCCCTTCCCAGAAACCCTACTCATACCCTTTCTCTTTGTTAACTGTTAGTCCACTCTCGTTTTCTGTGAGTCTGCTGCTATTTTTTCCTTCAGTTTTTCTTTGTTATCATACTCCACACATGAGTGAAATCATTTGGTACATGTATTTCTCCGCCTGGCCTATTTGACTGAGCAAAATACCCTCTAGCTCCATACACGTTATTGCAAAAGATAGGATTGTTTTCTTCTTATGGCTGCTTACTGCACTTTTTAAATTGGATTTCATACTTCTTTCTTGTTTGTAGTTTCACTATGTGCTTTCCCCATTGCTCTCCCGGTTATGAGCAGTAGCTTTGTGTTAATCGATATGTACCTATATCTATCTATCTGCCTGTCTATCTATCTATCAATCAATCAATCATCTTTTTGTCTGCCCATCTGTCCTTGTGTACAAAACAGTTAACCATATAGCCTGTATCACTTTCCTACATTATGCTTCCAAAAATCCTGCAAGGTATCTAGGCTGTATGGAGAGCAGTGGGTTCACCGAGACACCTGCAGGTCGAGTCGTCCGCGTGTACCTACAAAACAGGAAAAATGGTTGTGCAGAGACTTGAACCCGTGTCTCTATCCTCTGTCCTCTTTCATCTCCTTCTAACTTGCTGTCTGTATTTAGCCACATTCATTGACTAAGTGATTCCTGAGGACCACAAGTATAGTTCCTCTGGGCCTGTTGTCGACAGAAAAGTAAACTTGTTGCTTTGCTCACCACCATGTTTGAAGGGCATCGGCGTGATCAACGCTGATAGGACGGAGGGTCAAATAAAAAGGAAAACCAATTTCTAGACAGCAGCAGTTGGGAGCTAAGAGTGTATTGTGGAGTGACGTATTTATTTGAGTGTCCAAACTTCCCTCTTTAGGTGGTTATTACACCTTCACATTCGTGAACATCATAAAGCCCACTGATTTAAAAGGCCCAGATGCTTATTATTACAGCAACTCAGTTGTTGAGGTGAGAGAAAATTAGAAGTCCGTTGCTGCACCACTAAATCTATGGCTGGGAACTGCTGAAACCAAACAAAAATAATTCACGGTGGCCAGATAGGGCTATTTTCTACTGACTGTCTCTGGGGACTCAAACAGAATCTGTTTGTTTGATTGTTTGTATTTCAGTTTCACTCTTGTAGGGTACTTGTCCACACACCTTCGGCTTGTAGTTTGTCTGTGTCCTTGGATCTCAAGTGAGTCTCCTGTAAGTAAGCACGTAGGTGTCTTGAGATTTCATCCCTTCTTTTAACCCTGTGTCTTTTGTTTGCAGCACTCAGATTCTGACCTTTTATTCTGATGATTCAGAGCTGTGCACTTATTGCACTTAAAACAATTTTTTTATCATTAATCTACAATCACGTGAAGAACATTATGTTTACTATACTCCCCCCTTCACCAAGTCCCCCCATAAAACCTCTTCAGTCGCTGTCCATCAGCGTATTTGGATGCTGTAGACCCCTTCACCATGTACCCCCCAACAGACCCCGTTACAATCGCTGTCCATCAGCGAGTAGTAAGATGCTATATGATCTCTACTAGTCTTCTCTGTGTTGTACAGTACTCCCCATGCACACCCGACACCACGCATTATACATGCTAATCCTAATGCCCCCATTCTTTGTCCCCACACTTATCCCACCCTTCAGAACCACCCTGCCCAGTCCTTTCCCCTTTGGTAACTTTTAGTCAACTCTCGGGTTCTGTGAGTCTGCTGCTATTTTTTTCCTTCAGTTTTTCTTTGCTGTTATATTCCACACATGAGTGAATTCACTTGGTACTTGTCTTTCTCCGCCTGGCCTATTTCTCTATCTCCATCCACGTCATTGCAAACGGTAGGATTTGTTTTCTTCTTAAGGCTGCTTACTGCACTTTTTAAACTGGATTTCATTCTTCCTTTTGTCTGTAGTTTACCTATGTGCTTTCACCATTCATCTACTGATTATGAGCAATAGCTTTGTATCAATCGATGTGTATCTGTGTCTTCTATCTAACGGTCTGTCTGTCTATCTATGTATCTATCTAACTATGTATCTATGTATCTATCTATCTATCTTCGTATCATCTATCTATGATGTCTATCATCTATCAATCTATGTCCCTATCTTTCTATCTTTCATCTGTCATCTGTCTACTTATCTGTCTATGAATCAATCATCTTTCTGTCTGCCCATGTATCCTTATCTACAGAACAGTTAACAACATAGCCTATGTCACTTCCCTACATTATGCTCCCAGAAATCTTGTAAGGTAACTAGGCCGTAAGGAGAGCACTGGGTTCACCGAGACACTTGCAGGTCGAGTCAGCCGCGTGTGCTTAGAAAACCATTAAATGGTGTTGCAGGGACTTGAACCCATATCTCTGTCCTCTGTCATCTTTTACCTCCTTCTCGCTTACTCACTGTATTTAGCCACATTCATGGACTAAGTGCTCACTGAAGACCTCAAGTATCCTTCATCTGGGCCTGTTGTCGACAGAAAAGTGTACTTGGTTCTTTGCACACCACCATGTTTGAGGGACATCGGCGTGATCACTGCTGTTAGGTGGAGGAACAAATATAAAGGAACACCTATTTCGAGACAGGAGCAGTTGGGAACAAAGAATGTGTTGTGGAGTGAAGTGTTTATTTGAGGGTCCAAACTTCTGTCTTTAGGTGGTTATTACATCTTCACATTCGTGAACATCATAAAGCCCACTGATTTCAAAAGCCCAGATTCTTATTATCACAGCAACTCAGTTTTTGAGGTGAGAGAAAATGAGAAGTACGTTGCTGCACCACTAAAACTATGCCTGGGCCGTGCTGAAACCAAACAAAAAGAATTCACGGTGGCTAGATAGGGCTTTTTCCTACTGACTCTCCTGGGGACTCAAACAGAATCCATTTGTTTGTTTGTTTCTCAGCTTCACTTGTGTAGGTTACCTGTCCCCACACCTTCAGCTTGTAGTTTGTCTGTGTCCTTGGATCTCAAGTGAGTCTCCTGTAAGTAAGCACGTAGGTGTCTTGAGTTTTCATCCCTTCTTTTAACCCTGTGTCTTTTGTTTGCAGCAATCAGAGCCTGACCTTTTATTCTGAGGATTCAGAACTGTGCCCTTATTGCACTTAAAAATTTTTTTTTGTTATCATTGTTCTACAATCACGTGAAGAACATTATGTTTACTATGCTCCCCCCTTCAACAAGTCCCCCCCCAAAACCTCTTACTGTCGCAGTCCAACAGCGTAGATGGATGCTGTAGACCACTTCACCATTTCCCCTCCCACAGACACCATTACAGTCACTGTTCATCAGCGGGTAAGAAGCTATATGATCTCTACTATTCTTCTCTGTGTTGTACAGCATTCCTCATGCCCCCTCCGACCCCATGCAATATACATGCTTATCCTAATGCCCCCATACTTTCTCCCCACACTTATCCCTCCCTTCAGAGAAACCCTGCCCAGTCCTTTTCCCTTTGGTAACTTTTAGTCAACTCTCGGGTTCTGTGAGTCTGCTGCTTTTTTTTCTTCAGTTTTTCTTTTTGTTACGCTCTACACATGAGTGAAATCATTTGGTACTTGTCTTTCTCCACCTGGCCCATTTCTCTGAACATTCTACCGTCTAGCTCCATCCACGTCATTGCAAATGGTAGGATTGTTTTCTTCTTATGGCTCCTTACTGCACTTTGTAAACTGGATTTCATTCTTCCTTTTTGTTTGTAGTTTAGCTACGTGCTTTCACCATTCATCACCTGGTTATGAGCAATAGCTTTGTGTCAATCGATATGTATCTGTATCTATCTATCTATCACTCTGTCTGTATATCTATCTATCTTTCTATATATCATTCTATCTATCTCTCTATCTATCCTTCTCTGTATTTATCTATCCATCTATCTAGCTTCCTATCATATATCTATCATGTGTATCATCTATCTATCTATCATCTGTCATCTATATATATGTCTATCTATGAATCAATCATCTTTCTGTCTGCCCATCATCCTTGTGTACAGAATAGTTAACAACATCACCTAGGTCACCTCCCTGCATTATGCTTCCAAAAACATTGCAATGTCACTAGGCCGTAGGGAGATCACTGGGCTCCCTGAGACACTTGCAGATTGAGTCAGCTGCGTGTGCTTAGAAAACCAGTAAATGTTGTTGCAGTGACTTGAACCCGTATCTCTGTCCTCTGTCCTCTTTTACCTCCTTCTCGATTGCTAACTGTACTTAGCCACATTCATTGACTAAGTGCTCACTGAAGACCACAAGTATCCTTCCTCTGGGCCTGTTGTAGACAGAAAAGTATACTTAATTTTTTACTAACCACCATGTTTGAGGGACGTCGGCATGATCACCACTGGTAGGTGGAGGGACAAATAAAAAGGAACACCTATTTCTAGACAGGATCATTTGGTAGGAAAGTGTGTGTTGTGGAGAGACGTGTTTGTTTGAGTGTCCAAACTTCCCTCTTTATATGGTTATTACTTCTTTACAATCGTGAACATCATAAAACCCACTGATTTAAAAAGCCCAGACGCATAGTTTTACAGCAATTCATTTGTTGAGGTGAGAAAAAATGTGAAGGACATTGCAGTACCACTAAATCTATACATGGGCACTGTTGAAACCAAACAAAAAGAATTCACGGTGGCTAGATAGGACTATTTTCTAGTGACTGTCTTTGGGAACTCAAACAGAATCCATTTGTTTCTTTGTTTCTCAGATTCACTTGTATAGGATACCTGTCCACGCCCATTCAGCTTGTAGAGTTTGTCTGTGCCTTTGGATCTCAAGAGAGTCTCCAGTAAGGGAGCACATAGGTGGTCTTGAGTTTTCATCAGTACTTCTAAACCTGTGTCTTTTGATTTTAGCACTCAAAGCCTGTACTTTTATTCTGATATTTGAGAGCCTTGCTCTTACTGCAATTTGAAATTTTTTTTGTTCTCATTAATACACAATCACATGCAGAACATTGTTTACTAGTCTACCCCCTTCACCAAGTCCCCACCAAATCCCAGTTACAGTCGCTGTCTGTCAGCATGTACTAAGATGCTGTAGAATCACTACTTGTCTACTCTGTGTTGTACAGCCCTACTCATGAAAACCCACCCTACACATTATACATGCTAATCCTAATGCCCCCATTCTTTTCCCCCGCCCTTATTACTCCCTTCCCAGAAACCCTACTCATACCCTTTCTCTTTGTTAACTGTTAGTCCACTCTCGTTTTCTGTGAGTCTGCTGCTGTTTTTTCCTTCAGTTTTTCTTTGTTATCATACTCCACACATGAGTGAAATCATTTGGTACATGTATTTCTCCGCCTGGCCTATTTGACTGAGCAAAATACCCTCTAGCTCCATACACGTTATTGCAAAAGATAGGATTGTTTTCTTCTTATGGCTGCTTACTGCACTTTTTAAATTGGATTTCATACTTCTTTCTTGTTTGTAGTTTCACTATGTGCTTTCCCCATTGCTCTCCCGGTTATGAGCAGTAGCTTTGTGTTAATCGATATGTACCTATATCTATCTATCTGCCTGTCTATCTATCAATCAATCAATCATCTTTTTGTCTGCCCATCTGTCCTTGTGTACAAAACAGTTAACCATATAGCCTGTATAACTTTCCTACATTATGCTTCCAAAAATCCTGCAAGGTACTAGGCTGTAGGGAGAGCAGTGGGTTCACCGAGACACCTGCAGGTCGAGTCGTCCGCGTGTACCTACAAAACAGGAAAAATGGTTGTGCAGAGACTTGAACCCGTGTCTCTATCCTCTGTCCTCTTTCATCTCCTTCTAACTTGCTGTCTGTATTTAGCCACATTCATTGACTAAGTGATTCCTGAGGACCACAAGTATAGTTCCTCTGGGCCTGTTGTCGACAGAAAAGTAAACTTGTTGCTTTGCTCACCACCATGTTTGAAGGGCATCGGCGTGATCAACGCTGATAGGACGGAGGGTCAAATAAAAAGGAAAACCAATTTCTAGACAGCAGCAGTTGGGAGCTAAGAGTGTATTGTGGAGTGACGTATTTATTTGAGTGTCCAAACTTCCCTCTTTAGGTGGTTATTACACCTTCACATTCGTGAACATCATAAAGCCCACTGATTTAAAAGGCCCAGATGCTTATTATTACAGCAACTCAGTTGTTGAGGTGAGAGAAAATTAGAAGTCCGTTGCTGCACCACTAAATCTATGGCTGGGAACTGCTGAAACCAAACAAAAATAATTCACGGTGGCCAGATAGGGCTATTTTCTACTGACTGTCTCTGGGGACTCAAACAGAATCTGTTTGTTTGATTGTTTGTATTTCAGTTTCACTCTTGTAGGGTACTTGTCCACACACCTTCGGCTTGTAGTTTGTCTGTGTCCTTGGATCTCAAGTGAGTCTCCTGTAAGTAAGCACGTAGGTGTCTTGAGATTTCATCCCTTCTTTTAACCCTGTGTCTTTTGTTTGCAGCACTCAGATTCTGACCTTTTATTCTGATGATTCAGAGCTGTGCACTTATTGCACTTAAAACAATTTTTTTATCATTAATCTACAATCACGTGAAGAACATTATGTTTACTATACTCCCCCCTTCACCAAGTCCCCCCATAAAACCTCTTCAGTCGCTGTCCATCAGCGTATTTGGATGCTGTAGACCCCTTCACCATGTACCCCCCAACAGACCCCGTTACAATCGCTGTCCATCAGCGAGTAGTAAGATGCTATATGATCTCTACTAGTCTTCTCTGTGTTGTACAGTACTCCCCATGCACACCCGACACCACGCATTATACATGCTAATCCTAATGCCCCCATTCTTTGTCCCCACACTTATCCCACCCTTCAGAACCACCCTGCCCAGTCCTTTTCCCTTTGGTAACTTTTAGTCAACTCTCGGGTTCTGTGAGTCTGCTGCTATTTTTTTCCTTCAGTTTTTCTTTGCTGTTATATTCCACACATGAGTGAATTCACTTGGTACTTGTCTTTCTCCGCCTGGCCTATTTCTCTATCTCCATCCACGTCATTGCAAACGGTAGGATTTGTTTTCTTCTTAAGGCTGCTTACTGCACTTTTTAAACTGGATTTCATTCTTCCTTTTTGTCTGTAGTTTACCTATGTGCTTTCACCATTCATCTACTGATTATGAGCAATAGCTTTGTATCAATCGATGTGTATCTGTGTCTTCTATCTAACGGTCTGTCTGTCTATCTATGTATCTATCTAACTATGTATCTATGTATCTATCTATCTATCTTCGTATCATCTATCTATGATGTCTATCATCTATCAATCTATGTCCCTATCTTTCTATCTTTCATCTGTCATCTGTCTACTTATCTGTCTATGAATCAATCATCTTTCTGTCTGCCCATGTATCCTTATCTACAGAACAGTTAACAACATAGCCTATGTCACTTCCCTACATTATGCTCCCAGAAATCTTGTAAGGTAACTAGGCCGTAAGGAGAGCACTGGGTTCACCGAGACACTTGCAGGTCGAGTCAGCCGCGTGTGCTTAGAAAACCATTAAATGGTGTTGCAGGGACTTGAACCCATATCTCTGTCCTCTGTCATCTTTTACCTCCTTCTCGCTTACTCACTGCATTTAGCCACATTCATGGACTAAGTGCTCACTGAAGACCTCAAGTATCCTTCATCTGGGCCTGTTGTCGACAGAAAAGTGTACTTGGTTCTTTGCACACCACCATGTTTGAGGGACATCTGCGTGATCACTGCTGTTAGGTGGAGGAACAAATATAAAGGAACACCTATTTCGAGACAGGAGCAGTTGGGAACAAAGAATGTGTTGTGGAGTGAAGTGTTTATTTGAGGGTCCAAACTTCTGTCTTTAGGTGGTTATTACATCTTCACATTCGTGAACATCATAAAGCCCACTGATTTCAAAAGCCCAGATTCTTATTATCACAGCAACTCAGTTTTTGAGGTGAGAGAAAATGAGAAGTACGTTGCTGCACCACTAAAACTATGCCTGGGCCGTGCTGAAACCAAACAAAAAGAATTCACGGTGGCTAGATAGGGCTTTTTCCTACTGACTCTCCTGGGGACTCAAACAGAATCCATTTGTTTGTTTGTTTCTCAGCTTCACTTGTGTAGGTTACCTGTCCCCACACCTTCAGCTTGTAGTTTGTCTGTGTCCTTGGATCTCAAGTGAGTCTCCTGTAAGTAAGCACGTAGGTGTCTTGAGTTTTCATCCCTTCTTTTAACCCTGTGTCTTTTGTTTGCAGCAATCAGAGCCTGACCTTTTATTCTGAGGATTCAGAACTGTGCCCTTATTGCACTTAAAAAATTTTTTTTGTTATCATTGTTCTACAATCACGTGAAGAACATTATGTTTACTATGCTCCCCCCTTCAACAAGTCCCCCCCCAAAACCTCTTACTGTCGCAGTCCAACAGCGTAGATGGATGCTGTAGACCACTTCACCATTTCCCCCCCCACAGACACCATTACAGTCACTGTTCATCAGCGGGTAAGAAGCTATATGATCTCTACTAGTCTTCTCTGTGTTGTACAGCATTCCTCATGCCCCCTCCGACCCCATGCAATATACATGCTTATCCTAATGCCCCCATACTTTCTCCCCACACTTATCCCTCCCTTCAGACAAACCCTGCCCAGTCCTTTTCCCTTTGGTAACTTTTAGTCAACTCTCGGGTTCTGTGAGTCTGCTGCTTTTTTTTCTTCAGTTTTTCTTTTTGTTACGCTCTACACATGAGTGAAATCATTTGGTACTTGTCTTTCTCCACCTGGCCCATTTCTCTGAACATTCTACCGTCTAGCTCCATCCACGTCATTGCAAATGGTAGGATTGTTTTCTTCTTATGGCTCCTTACTGCACTTTGTAAACTGGATTTCATTCTTCCTTTTTGTTTGTAGTTTAGCTACGTGCTTTCACCATTCATCACCTGGTTATGAGCAATAGCTTTGTGTCAATCGATATGTATCTGTATCTATCTATCTATCACTCTGTCTGTATATCTATCTATCTTTCTATATATCATTCTATCTATCTCTCTATCTATCCTTCTCTGTATTTATCTATCCATCTATCTAGCTTCCTATCATATATCTATCATGTGTATCATCTATCTATCTATCATCTGTCATCTATATATATGTCTATCTATGAATCAATCATCTTTCTGTCTGCCCATCATCCTTGTGTACAGAATAGTTAACAACATCACCTAGGTCACCTCCCTGCATTATGCTTCCAAAAACATTGCAATGTCACTAGGCCGTAGGGAGATCACTGGGCTCCCTGAGACACTTGCAGATTGAGTCAGCTGCGTGTGCTTAGAAAACCAGTAAATGTTGTTGCAGTGACTTGAACCCGTATCTCTGTCCTCTGTCCTCTTTTACCTCCTTCTCGATTGCTAACTGTACTTAGCCACATTCATTGACTAAGTGCTCACTGAAGACCACAAGTATCCTTCCTCTGGGCCTGTTGTAGACAGAAAAGTATATTTAATTTTTTACTAACCACCATGTTTGAGGGACGTCGGCGTGATCACCACTGGTAGGTGGAGGGACAAATAAAAAGGAACACCTATTTCTAGACAGGATCATTTGGTAGGAAAGTGTGTGTTGTGGAGAGACGTGTTTGTTTGAGTGTCCAAACTTCCCTCTTTATATGGTTATTACTTCTTTACAATCGTGAACATCATAAAACCCACTGATTTAAAAAGCCCAGACGCATAGTTTTACAGCAATTCATTTGTTGAGGTGAGAAAAAATGTGAAGGACATTGCAGTACCACTAAATCTATACATGGGCACTGTTGAAACCAAACAAAAAGAATTCACGGTGGCTAGATAGGACTATTTTCTAGTGACTGTCTTTGGGAACTCAAACAGAATCCATTTGTTTCTTTGTTTCTCAGATTCACTTGTATAGGATACCTGTCCACGCCCATTCAGCTTGTAGAGTTTGTCTGTGCCTTTGGATCTCAAGAGAGTCTCCAGTAAGGGAGCACATAGGTGGTCTTGAGTTTTCATCAGTACTTCTAAACCTGTGTCTTTTGATTTTAGCACTCAAAGCCTGTACTTTTATTCTGATATTTGAGAGCCTTGCTCTTACTGCAATTTGAAATTTTTTTTGTTCTCATTAATACACAATCACATGCAGAACATTGTTTACTAGTCTACCCCCTTCACCAAGTCCCCACCAAATCCCAGTTACAGTCGCTGTCTGTCAGCATGTACTAAGATGCTGTAGAATCACTACTTGTCTACTCTGTGTTGTACAGCCCTACTCATGAAAACCCACCCTACACATTATACATGCTAATCCTAATGCCCCCATTCTTTTCCCCCGCCCTTATTACTCCCTTCCCAGAAACCCTACTCATACCCTTTCTCTTTGTTAACTGTTAGTCCACTCTCGTTTTCTGTGAGTCTGCTGCTGTTTTTTCCTTCAGTTTTTCTTTGTTATCATACTCCACACATGAGTGAAATCATTTGGTACATGTATTTCTCCGCCTGGCCTATTTGACTGAGCAAAATACCCTCTAGCTCCATACACGTTATTGCAAAAGATAGGATTGTTTTCTTCTTATGGCTGCTTACTGCACTTTTTAAATTGGATTTCATACTTCTTTCTTGTTTGTAGTTTCACTATGTGCTTTCCCCATTGCTCTCCCGGTTATGAGCAGTAGCTTTGTGTTAATCGATATGTACCTATATCTATCTATCTGCCTGTCTATCTATCTATCAATCAATCAATCATCTTTTTGTCTGCCCATCTGTCCTTGTGTACAAAACAGTTAACCATATAGCCTGTATCACTTTCCTACATTATGCTTCCAAAAATCCTGCAAGGTATCTAGGCTGTAGGGAGAGCAGTGGGTTCACCGAGACACCTGCAGGTCGAGTCGTCCGCGTGTACCTACAAAACAGGAAAAATGGTTGTGCAGAGACTTGAACCCGTGTCTCTATCCTCTGTCCTCTTTCATCTCCTTCTAACTTGCTGTCTGTATTTAGCCACATTCATTGACTAAGTCACTCCTGAGGACCACAAGTATCCTTCCTCTGGGCCAGTTGTCGACAGAAAAGTAAACTTGTTGCTTTGCTCACCACCATGTTTGAAGGGCATCGGCGTGATCAACGCTGATAGGACGGAGGGTCAAATTAAAAGGAAAACCAATTTCTAGACAGCAGCAGTTGGGAGCTAAGAGTGTATTGTGGAGTGACGTATTTATTTGAGTGTCCAAACTTCCCTCTTTAGGTGGTTATTACACCTTCACATTCGTGAACATCATAAAGCCCACTGATTTAAAAGGCCCAGATGCTTATTATTACAGCAACTCAGTTGTTGAGGTGAGAGAAAATTAGAAGTCCGTTGCTGCACCACTAAATCTATGGCTGGGAACTGCTGAAACCAAACAAAAATAATTCACGGTGGCCAGATAGGGCTATTTTCTACTGACTGTCTCTGGGGACTCAAACAGAATCTGTTTGTTTGATTGTTTGTATTTCAGTTTCACTCTTGTAGGGTACTTGTCCACACACCTTCGGCTTGTAGTTTGTCTGTGTCCTTGGATCTCAAGTGAGTCTCCTGTAAGTAAGCACGTAGGTGTCTTGAGATTTCATCCCTTCTTTTAACCCTGTGTCTTTTGTTTGCAGCACTCAGATTCTGACCTTTTATTCTGATGATTCAGAGCTGTGCACTTATTGCACTTAAAACAATTTTTTTATCATTAATCTACAATCACGTGAAGAACATTATGTTTACTATACTCCCCCCTTCACCAAGTCCCCCCATAAAACCTCTTCAGTCGCTGTCCATCAGCGTATTTGGATGCTGTAGACCCCTTCACCATGTACCCCCCAACAGACCCCGTTACAATCGCTGTCCATCAGCGAGTAGTAAGATGCTATATGATCTCTACTAGTCTTCTCTGTGTTGTACAGTACTCCCCATGCACACCCGACACCACGCATTATACATGCTAATCCTAATGCCCCCATTCTTTGTCCCCACACTTATCCCACCCTTCAGAACCACCCTGCCCAGTCCTTTCCCCTTTGGTAACTTTTAGTCAACTCTCGGGTTCTGTGAGTCTGCTGCTATTTTTTTCCTTCAGTTTTTCTTTGCTGTTATATTCCACACATGAGTGAATTCACTTGGTACTTGTCTTTCTCCGCCTGGCCTATTTCTCTATCTCCATCCACGTCATTGCAAACGGTAGGATTTGTTTTCTTCTTAAGTCTGCTTACTGCACTTTTTAAACTGGATTTCATTCTTCCTTTTTGTCTGTAGTTTACCTATGTGCTTTCACCATTCATCTACTGATTATGAGCAATAGCTTTGTATCAATCGATGTGTATCTGTGTCTTCTATCTAACGGTCTGTCTGTCTATCTATGTATCTATCTAACTATGTATCTATGTATCTATCTATCTATCTTCGTATCATCTATCTATGATGTCTATCATCTATCAATCTATGTCCCTATCTTTCTATCTTTCATCTGTCATCTGTCTACTTATCTGTCTATGAATCAATCATCTTTCTGTCTGCCCATGTATCCTTATCTACAGAACAGTTAACAACATAGATTATGTCACTTCCCTACATTATGCTCCCAGAAATCTTGTAAGGTAACTAGGCCGTAAGGAGAGCACTGGGTTCACCGAGACACTTGCAGGTCGAGTCAGCCGCGTGTGCTTAGAAAACCATTAAATGGTGTTGCAGGGACTTGAACCCATATCTCTGTCCTCTGTCATCTTTTACCTCCTTCTCGCTTACTCACTGCATTTAGCCACATTCATGGACTAAGTGCTCACTGAAGACCTCAAGTATCCTTCATCTGGGCCTGTTGTCGACAGAAAAGTGTACTTGGTTCTTTGCACACCACCATGTTTGAGGGACATCTGCGTGATCACTGCTGTTAGGTGGAGGAACAAATATAAAGGAACACCTATTTCGAGACAGGAGCAGTTGGGAACAAAGAATGTGTTGTGGAGTGAAGTGTTTATTTGAGGGTCCAAACTTCTGTCTTTAGGTGGTTATTACATCTTCACATTCGTGAACATCATAAAGCCCACTGATTTCAAAAGCCCAGATTCTTATTATCACAGCAACTCAGTTTTTGGGGTGAGAGAAAATGAGAAGTACGTTGCTGCACCACTAAAACTATGCCTGGGCCGTGCTGAAACCAAACAAAAAGAATACACGGAGGCTAGATAGGGCTTTTTCCTACTGACTCTCCTGGGGACTCAAACAGAATCCATTTGTTTGTTTGTTTCTCAGCTTCACTTGTGTAGGTTACCTGTCCCCACACCTTCAGCTTGTAGTTTGTCTGTGTCCTTGGATCTCAAGTGAGTCTCCTGTAAGTAAGCACGTAGGTGTCTTGAGTTTTCATCCCTTCTTTTAACCCTGTGTCTTTTGTTTGCAGCAATCAGAGCCTGACCTTTTATTCTGAGGATTCAGAACTGTGCCCTTATTGCACTTAAAAAATTTTTTTTGTTATCATTGTTCTACAATCACGTGAAGAACATTATGTTTACTATGCTCCCCCCTTCAACAAGTCCCCCCCAAAAACCTCTTACTGTCGCAGTCCAACAGCGTAGATGGATGCTGTAGACCACTTCACCATTTCCCCCCCCACAGACACCATTACAGTCACTGTTCATCAGCGGGTAAGAAGCTATATGATCTCTACTAGTCTTCTCTGTGTTGTACAGCATTCCTCATGCCCCCTCCGACCCCATGCAATATACATGCTTATCCTAATGCCCCCATACTTTCTCCCCACACTTATCCCTCCCTTCAGACAAACCCTGCCCAGTCCTTTTCCCTTTGGTAACTTTTAGTCAACTCTCGGGTTCTGTGAGTCTGCTGCTTTTTTTTCTTCAGTTTTTCTTTTTGTTACGCTCTACACATGAGTGAAATCATTTGGTACTTGTCTTTCTCCACCTGGCCCATTTCTCTGAACATTCTACCGTCTAGCTCCATCCACGTCATTGCAAATGGTAGGATTGTTTTCTTCTTATGGCTCCTTACTGCACTTTGTAAACTGGATTTCATTCTTCCTTTTTGTTTGTAGTTTAGCTACGTGCTTTCACCATTCATCACCTGGTTATGAGCAATAGCTTTGTGTCAATCGATATGTATCTGTATCTATCTATCTATCACTCTGTCTGTATATCTATCTATCTTTCTATATATCATTCTATCTATCTCTCTATCTATCCTTCTCTGTATTTATCTATCCATCTATCTAGCTTCCTATCATATATCTATCATGTGTATCATCTATCTATCTATCATCTGTCATCTATATATATGTCTATCTATGAATCAATCATCTTTCTGTCTGCCCATCATCCTTGTGTACAGAATAGTTAACAACATCACCTAGGTCACCTCCCTGCATTATGCTTCCAAAAACATTGCAATGTCACTAGGCCGTAGGGAGATCACTGGGCTCCCTGAGACACTTGCAGATTGAGTCAGCTGCGTGTGCTTAGAAAACCAGTAAATGTTGTTGCAGTGACTTGAACCCGTATCTCTGTCCTCTGTCCTCTTTTACCTCCTTCTCGATTGCTAACTGTACTTAGCCACATTCATTGACTAAGTGCTCACTGAAGACCACAAGTATCCTTCCTCTGGGCCTGTTGTAGACAGAAAAGTATACTTAATTTTTTACTAACCACCATGTTTGAGGGACGTCGGCATGATCACCACTGGTAGGTGGAGGGACAAATAAAAAGGAACACCTATTTCTAGACAGGATCATTTGGTAGGAAAGTGTGTGTTGTGGAGAGACGTGTTTGTTTGAGTGTCCAAACTTCCCTCTTTATATGGTTATTACTTCTTTACAATCGTGAACATCATAAAACCCACTGATTTAAAAAGCCCAGATGCATAGTTTTACAGAAATTCATTTGTTGAGGTGAGAAAAAATGTGAAGGACATTGCAGTACCACTAAATCTATACATGGGCACTGTTGAAACCAAACAAAAAGAATTCACGGTGGCTAGATAGGACTATTTTCTAGTGACTGTCTTTGGGAACTCAAACAGAATCCATTTGTTTCTTTGTTTCTCAGATTCACTTGTATAGGATACCTGTCCACGCCCATTCAGCTTGTAGAGTTTGTCTGTGCCTTTGGATCTCAAGAGAGTCTCCAGTAAGGGAGCACATAGGTGGTCTTGAGTTTTCATCAGTACTTCTAAACCTGTGTCTTTTGATTTTAGCACTCAAAGCCTGTACTTTTATTCTGATATTTGAGAGCCTTGCTCTTACTGCAATTTGAAATTTTTTTTGTTCTCATTAATACACAATCACATGCAGAACATTGTTTACTAGTCTACCCCCTTCACCAAGTCCCCACCAAATCCCAGTTACAGTCGCTGTCTGTCAGCATGTACTAAGATGCTGTAGAATCACTACTTGTCTACTCTGTGTTGTACAGCCCTACTCATGAAAACCCACCCTACACATTATACATGCTAATCCTAATGCCCCCATTCTTTTCCCCCGCCCTTATTACTCCCTTCCCAGAAACCCTACTCATACCCTTTCTCTTTGTTAACTGTTAGTCCACTCTCGTTTTCTGTGAGTCTGCTGCTGTTTTTTCCTTCAGTTTTTCTTTGTTATCATACTCCACACATGAGTGAAATCATTTGGTACATGTATTTCTCCGCCTGGCCTATTTGACTGAGCAAAATACCCTCTAGCTCCATACACGTTATTGCAAAAGATAGGATTGTTTTCTTCTTATGGCTGCTTACTGCACTTTTTAAATTGGATTTCATACTTCTTTCTTGTTTGTAGTTTCACTATGTGCTTTCCCCATTGCTCTCCCGGTTATGAGCAGTAGCTTTGTGTTAATCGATATGTACCTATATCTATCTATCTGCCTGTCTATCTATCTATCAATCAATCAATCATCTTTTTGTCTGCCCATCTGTCCTTGTGTACAAAACAGTTAACCATATAGCCTGTATCACTTTCCTACATTATGCTTCCAAAAATCCTGCAAGGTACTAGGCTGTAGGGAGAGCAGTGGGTTCACCGAGACACCTGCAGGTCGAGTCGTCCGCGTGTACCTACAAAACAGGAAAAATGGTTGTGCAGAGACTTGAACCCGTGTCTCTATCCTCTGTCCTCTTTCATCTCCTTCTAACTTGCTGTCTGTATTTAGCCACATTCATTGACTAAGTGATTCCTGAGGACCACAAGTATAGTTCCTCTGGGCCTGTTGTCGACAGAAAAGTAAACTTGTTGCTTTGCTCACCACCATGTTTGAAGGGCATCGGCGTGATCAACGCTGATAGGACGGAGGGTCAAATAAAAAGGAAAACCAATTTCTAGACAGCAGCAGTTGGGAGCTAAGAGTGTATTGTGGAGTGACGTATTTATTTGAGTGTCCAAACTTCCCTCATTAGGTGGTTATTACACCTTCACATTCGTGAACATCATAAAGCCCACTGATTTAAAAGGCCCAGATGCTTATTATTACAGCAACTCAGTTGTTGAGGTGAGAGAAAATTAGAAGTCCGTTGCTGCACCACTAAATCTATGGCTGGGAACTGCTGAAACCAAACAAAAATAATTCACGGTGGCCAGATAGGGCTATTTTCTACTGACTGTCTCTGGGGACTCAAACAGAATCTGTTTGTTTGATTGTTTGTATTTCAGTTTCACTCTTGTAGGGTACTTGTCCACACACCTTCGGCTTGTAGTTTGTCTGTGTCCTTGGATCTCAAGTGAGTCTCCTGTAAGTAAGCACGTAGGTGTCTTGAGATTTCATCCCTTCTTTTAACCCTGTGTCTTTTGTTTGCAGCACTCAGATTCTGACCTTTTATTCTGATGATTCAGAGCTGTGCACTTATTGCACTTAAAACAATTTTTTTATCATTAATCTACAATCACGTGAAGAACATTATGTTTACTATACTCCCCCCTTCACCAAGTACCCCCATAAAACCTCTTCAGTCGCTGTCCATCAGCGTATTTGGATGCTGTAGACCCCTTCACCATGTACCCCCCAACAGACCCCGTTACAATCGCTGTCCATCAGCGAGTAGTAAGATGCTATATGATCTCTACTAGTCTTCTCTGTGTTGTACAGTACTCCCCATGCACACCCGACACCACGCATTATACATGCTAATCCTAATGCCCCCATTCTTTGTCCCCACACTTATCCCACCCTTCAGAACCACCCTGCCCAGTCCTTTCCCCTTTGGTAACTTTTAGTCAACTCTCGGGTTCTGTGAGTCTGCTGCTATTTTTTTCCTTCAGTTTTTCTTTGCTGTTATATTCCACACATGAGTGAATTCACTTGGTACTTGTCTTTCTCCGCCTGGCCTATTTCTCTATCTCCATCCACGTCATTGCAAACGGTAGGATTTGTTTTCTTCTTAAGGCTGCTTACTGCACTTTTTAAACTGGATTTCATTCTTCCTTTTTGTCTGTAGTTTACCTATGTGCTTTCACCATTCATCTACTGATTATGAGCAATAGCTTTGTATCAATCGATGTGTATCTGTGTCTTCTATCTAACGGTCTGTCTGTCTATCTATGTATCTATCTATGTATCTATGTATCTATCTATCTATCTTCGTATCATCTATCTATGATGTCTATCATCTATCAATCTATGTCCCTATCTTTCTATCTTTCATCTGTCATCTGTCTACTTATCTGTCTATGAATCAATCATCTTTCTGTCTGCCCATGTATCCTTATCTACAGAACAGTTAACAACATAGCCTATGTCACTTCCCTACATTATGCTCCCAGAAATCTTGTAAGGTAACTAGGCCGTAAGGAGAGCACTGGGTTCACCGAGACACTTGCAGGTCGAGTCAGCCGCGTGTGCTTAGAAAACCATTAAATGGTGTTGCAGGGACTTGAACCCATATCTCTGTCCTCTGTCATCTTTTACCTCCTTCTCGCTTACTCACTGCATTTAGCCACATTCATGGACTAAGTGCTCACTGAAGACCTCAAGTATCCTTCATCTGGGCCTGTTGTCGACAGAAAAGTGTACTTGGTTCTTTGCACACCACCATGTTTGAGGGACATCTGCGTGATCACTGCTGTTAGGTGGAGGAACAAATATAAAGGAACACCTATTTCGAGACAGGAGCAGTTGGGAACAAAGAATGTGTTGTGGAGTGAAGTGTTTATTTGAGGGTCCAAACTTCTGTCTTTAGGTGGTTATTACATCTTCACATTCGTGAACATCATAAAGCCCACTGATTTCAAAAGCCCAGATTCTTATTATCACAGCAACTCAGTTTTTGAGGTGAGAGAAAATGAGAAGTACGTTGCTGCACCACTAAAACTATGCCTGGGCCATGCTGAAACCAAACAAAAAGAATTCACGGTGGCTAGATAGGGCTTTTTCCTACTGACTCTCCTGGGGACTCAAACAGAATCCATTTGTTTGTTTGTTTCTCAGCTTCACTTGTGTAGGTTACCTGTCCCCACACCTTCAGCTTGTAGTTTGTCTGTGTCCTTGGATCTCAAGTGAGTCTCCTGTAAGTAAGCACGTAGGTGTCTTGAGTTTTCATCCCTTCTTTTAACCCTGTGTCTTTTGTTTGCAGCAATCAGAGCCTGACCTTTTATTCTGAGGATTCAGAACTGTGCCCTTATTGCACTTAAAAAATTTTTTTTGTTATCATTGTTCTACAATCACGTGAAGAACATTATGTTTACTATGCTCCCCCCTTCAACAAGTCCCCCCCCAAAACCTCTTACTGTCGCAGTCCAACAGCGTAGATGGATGCTGTAGACCACTTCACCATTTCCCCTCCCACAGACACCATTACAGTCACTGTTCATCAGCGGGTAAGAAGCTATATGATCTCTACTAGTCTTCTCTGTGTTGTACAGCATTCCTCATGCCCCCTCCGACCCCATGCAATATACATGCTTATCCTAATGCCCCCATACTTTCTCCCCACACTTATCCCTCCCTTCAGACAAACCCTGCCCAGTCCTTTTCCCTTTGGTAACTTTTAGTCAACTCTCGGGTTCTGTGAGTCTGCTGCTTTTTTTTCTTCAGTTTTTCTTTTTGTTACGCTCTACACATGAGTGAAATCATTTGGTACTTGTCTTTCTCCACCTGGCCCATTTCTCTGAACATTCTACCGTCTAGCTCCATCCACGTCATTGCAAATGGTAGGATTGTTTTCTTCTTATGGCTCCTTACTGCACTTTGTAAACTGGATTTCATTCTTCCTTTTTGTTTGTAGTTTAGCTACGTGCTTTCACCATTCATCACCTGGTTATGAGCAATAGCTTTGTGTCAATCGATATGTATCTGTATCTATCTATCTATCACTCTGTCTGTATATCTATCTATCTTTCTATATATCATTCTATCTATCTCTCTATCTATCCTTCTCTGTATTTATCTATCCATCTATCTAGCTTCCTATCATATCTATCATGTGTATCATCTATCTATCTATCATCTGTCATCTATATATATGTCTATCTATGAATCAATCATCTTTCTGTCTGCCCATCATCCTTGTGTACAGAATAGTTAACAACATCACCTAGGTCACCTCCCTGCATTATGCTTCCAAAAACATTGCAATGTCACTAGGCCGTAGGGAGATCACTGGGCTCCCTGAGACACTTGCAGATTGAGTCAGCTGCGTGTGCTTAGAAAACCAGTAAATGTTGTTGCAGTGACTTGAACCCGTATCTCTGTCCTCTGTCCTCTTTTACCTCCTTCTCGATTGCTAACTGTACTTAGCCACATTCATTGACTAAGTGCTCACTGAAGACCACAAGTATCCTTCCTCTGGGCCTGTTGTAGACAGAAAAGTATACTTAATTTTTTACTAACCACCATGTTTGAGGGACGTCGGCGTGATCACCACTGGTAGGTGGAGGGACAAATAAAAAGGAACACCTATTTCTAGACAGGATCATTTGGTAGGAAAGTGTGTGTTGTGGAGAGACGTGTTTGTTTGAGTGTCCAAACTTCCCTCTTTATATGGTTATTACTTCTTTACAATCGTGAACATCATAAAACCCACTGATTTAAAAAGCCCAGACGCATAGTTTTACAGCAATTCATTTGTTGAGGTGAGAAAAAATGTGAAGGACATTGCAGTACCACTAAATCTATACATGGGCACTGTTGAAACCAAACAAAAAGAATTCACGGTGGCTAGATAGGACTATTTTCTAGTGACTGTCTTTGGGAACTCAAACAGAATCCATTTGTTTCTTTGTTTCTCAGATTCACTTGTATAGGATACCTGTCCACGCCCATTCAGCTTGTAGAGTTTGTCTGTGCCTTTGGATCTCAAGAGAGTCTCCAGTAAGGGAGCACATAGGTGGTCTTGAGTTTTCATCAGTACTTCTAAACCTGTGTCTTTTGATTTTAGCACTCAAAGCCTGTACTTTTATTCTGATATTTGAGAGCCTTGCTCTTACTGCAATTTGAAATTTTTTTTGTTCTCATTAATACACAATCACATGCAGAACATTGTTTACTAGTCTACCCCCTTCACCAAGTCCCCACCAAATCCCAGTTACAGTCGCTGTCTGTCAGCATGTACTAAGATGCTGTAGAATCACTACTTGTCTACTCTGTGTTGTACAGCCCTACTCATGAAAACCCACCCTACACATTATACATGCTAATCCTAATGCCCCCATTCTTTTCCCCCGCCCTTATTACTCCCTTCCCAGAAACCCTACTCATACCCTTTCTCTTTGTTAACTGTTAGTCCACTCTCGTTTTCTGTGAGTCTGCTGCTGTTTTTTCCTTCAGTTTTTCTTTGTTATCATACTCCACACATGAGTGAAATCATTTGGTACATGTATTTCTCCGCCTGGCCTATTTGACTGAGCAAAATACCCTCTAGCTCCATACACGTTATTGCAAAAGATAGGATTGTTTTCTTCTTATGGCTGCTTACTGCACTTTTTAAATTGGATTTCATACTTCTTTCTTGTTTGTAGTTTCACTATGTGCTTTCCCCATTGCTCTCCCGGTTATGAGCAGTAGCTTTGTGTTAATCGATATGTACCTATATCTATCTATCTGCCTGTCTATCTATCTATCAATCAATCAATCATCTTTTTGTCTGCCCATCTGTCCTTGTGTACAAAACAGTTAACCATATAGCCTGTATAACTTTCCTACATTATGCTTCCAAAAATCCTGCAAGGTACTAGGCTGTAGGGAGAGCAGTGGGTTCACCGAGACACCTGCAGGTCGAGTCGTCCGCGTGTACCTACAAAACAGGAAAAATGGTTGTGCAGAGACTTGAACCCGTGTCTCTATCCTCTGTCCTCTTTCATCTCCTTCTAACTTGCTGTCTGTATTTAGCCACATTCATTGACTAAGTGATTCCTGAGGACCACAAGTATAGTTCCTCTGGGCCTGTTGTCGACAGAAAAGTAAACTTGTTGCTTTGCTCACCACCATGTTTGAAGGGCATCGGCGTGATCAACGCTGATAGGACGGAGGGTCAAATAAAAAGGAAAACCAATTTCTAGACAGCAGCAGTTGGGAGCTAAGAGTGTATTGTGGAGTGACGTATTTATTTGAGTGTCCAAACTTCCCTCTTTAGGTGGTTATTACACCTTCACATTCGTGAACATCATAAAGCCCACTGATTTAAAAGGCCCAGATGCTTATTATTACAGCAACTCAGTTGTTGAGGTGAGAGAAAATTAGAAGTCCGTTGCTGCACCACTAAATCTATGGCTGGGAACTGCTGAAACCAAACAAAAATAATTCACGGTGGCCAGATAGGGCTATTTTCTACTGACTGTCTCTGGGGACTCAAACAGAATCTGTTTGTTTGATTGTTTGTATTTCAGTTTCACTCTTGTAGGGTACTTGTCCACACACCTTCGGCTTGTAGTTTGTCTGTGTCCTTGGATCTCAAGTGAGTCTCCTGTAAGTAAGCACGTAGGTGTCTTGAGATTTCATCCCTTCTTTTAACCCTGTGTCTTTTGTTTGCAGCACTCAGATTCTGACCTTTTATTCTGATGATTCAGAGCTGTGCACTTATTGCACTTAAAACAATTTTTTTATCATTAATCTACAATCACGTGAAGAACATTATGTTTACTATACTCCCCCCTTCACCAAGTACCCCCATAAAACCTCTTCAGTCGCTGTCCATCAGCGTATTTGGATGCTGTAGACCCCTTCACCATGTACCCCCCAACAGACCCCGTTACAATCGCTGTCCATCAGCGAGTAGTAAGATGCTATATGATCTCTACTAGTCTTCTCTGTGTTGTACAGTACTCCCCATGCACACCCGACACCACGCATTATACATGCTAATCCTAATGCCCCCATTCTTTGTCCCCACACTTATCCCACCCTTCAGAACCACCCTGCCCAGTCCTTTCCCCTTTGGTAACTTTTAGTCAACTCTCGGGTTCTGTGAGTCTGCTGCTATTTTTTTCCTTCAGTTTTTCTTTGCTGTTATATTCCACACATGAGTGAATTCACTTGGTACTTGTCTTTCTCCGCCTGGCCTATTTCTCTATCTCCATCCACGTCATTGCAAACGGTAGGATTTGTTTTCTTCTTAAGGCTGCTTACTGCACTTTTTAAACTGGATTTCATTCTTCCTTTTTGTCTGTAGTTTACCTATGTGCTTTCACCATTCATCTACTGATTATGAGCAATAGCTTTGTATCAATCGATGTGTATCTGTGTCTTCTATCTAACGGTCTGTCTGTCTATCTATGTATCTATCTATGTATCTATGTATCTATCTATCTATCTTCGTATCATCTATCTATGATGTCTATCATCTATCAATCTATGTCCCTATCTTTCTATCTTTCATCTGTCATCTGTCTACTTATCTGTCTATGAATCAATCATCTTTCTGTCTGCCCATGTATCCTTATCTACAGAACAGTTAACAACATAGCCTATGTCACTTCCCTACATTATGCTCCCAGAAATCTTGTAAGGTAACTAGGCCGTAAGGAGAGCACTGGGTTCACCGAGACACTTGCAGGTCGAGTCAGCCGCGTGTGCTTAGAAAACCATTAAATGGTGTTGCAGGGACTTGAACCCATATCTCTGTCCTCTGTCATCTTTTACCTCCTTCTCGCTTACTCACTGCATTTAGCCACATTCATGGACTAAGTGCTCACTGAAGACCTCAAGTATCCTTCATCTGGGCCTGTTGTCGACAGAAAAGTGTACTTGGTTCTTTGCACACCACCATGTTTGAGGGACATCTGCGTGATCACTGCTGTTAGGTGGAGGAACAAATATAAAGGAACACCTATTTCGAGACAGGAGCAGTTGGGAACAAAGAATGTGTTGTGGAGTGAAGTGTTTATTTGAGGGTCCAAACTTCTGTCTTTAGGTGGTTATTACATCTTCACATTCGTGAACATCATAAAGCCCACTGATTTCAAAAGCCCAGATTCTTATTATCACAGCAACTCAGTTTTTGAGGTGAGAGAAAATGAGAAGTACGTTGCTGCACCACTAAAACTATGCCTGGGCCGTGCTGAAACCAAACAAAAAGAATTCACGGTGGCTAGATAGGGCTTTTTCCTACTGACTCTCCTGGGGACTCAAACAGAATCCATTTGTTTGTTTGTTTCTCAGCTTCACTTGTGTAGGTTACCTGTCCCCACACCTTCAGCTTGTAGTTTGTCTGTGTCCTTGGATCTCAAGTGAGTCTCCTGTAAGTAAGCACGTAGGTGTCTTGAGTTTTCATCCCTTCTTTTAACCCTGTGTCTTTTGTTTGCAGCAATCAGAGCCTGACCTTTTATTCTGAGGATTCAGAACTGTGCCCTTATTGCACTTAAAAAATTTTTTTTGTTATCATTGTTCTACAATCACGTGAAGAACATTATGTTTACTATGCTCCCCCCTTCAACAAGTCCCCCCCCAAAACCTCTTACTGTCGCAGTCCAACAGCGTAGATGGATGCTGTAGACCACTTCACCATTTCCCCTCCCACAGACACCATTACAGTCACTGTTCATCAGCGGGTAAGAAGCTATATGATCTCTACTATTCTTCTCTGTGTTGTACAGCATTCCTCATGCCCCCTCCGACCCCATGCAATATACATGCTTATCCTAATGCCCCCATACTTTCTCCCCACACTTATCCCTCCCTTCAGACAAACCCTGCCCAGTCCTTTTCCCTTTGGTAACTTTTAGTCAACTCTCGGGTTCTGTGAGTCTGCTGCTTTTTTTTCTTCAGTTTTTCTTTTTGTTACGCTCTACACATGAGTGAAATCATTTGGTACTTGTCTTTCTCCACCTGGCCCATTTCTCTGAACATTCTACCGTCTAGCTCCATCCACGTCATTGCAAATGGTAGGATTGTTTTCTTCTTATGGCTCCTTACTGCACTTTGTAAACTGGATTTCATTCTTCCTTTTTGTTTGTAGTTTAGCTACGTGCTTTCACCATTCATCACCTGGTTATGAGCAATAGCTTTGTGTCAATCGATATGTATCTGTATCTATCTATCTATCACTCTGTCTGTATATCTATCTATCTTTCTATATATCATTCTATCTATCTCTCTATCTATCCTTCTCTGTATTTATCTATCCATCTATCTAGCTTCCTATCATATATCTATCATGTGTATCATCTATCTATCTATCATCTGTCATCTATATATATGTCTATCTATGAATCAATCATCTTTCTGTCTGCCCATCATCCTTGTGTACAGAATAGTTAACAACATCACCTAGGTCACCTCCCTGCATTATGCTTCCAAAAACATTGCAATGTCACTAGGCCGTAGGGAGATCACTGGGCTCCCTGAGACACTTGCAGATTGAGTCAGCTGCGTGTGCTTAGAAAACCAGTAAATGTTGTTGCAGTGACTTGAACCCGTATCTCTGTCCTCTGTCCTCTTTTACCTCCTTCTCGATTGCTAACTGTACTTAGCCACATTCATTGACTAAGTGCTCACTGAAGACCACAAGTATCCTTCCTCTGGGCCTGTTGTAGACAGAAAAGTATACTTAATTTTTTACTAACCACCATGTTTGAGGGACGTCGGCGTGATCACCACTGGTAGGTGGAGGGACAAATAAAAAGGAACACCTATTTCTAGACAGGATCATTTGGTAGGAAAGTGTGTGTTGTGGAGAGACGTGTTTGTTTGAGTGTCCAAACTTCCCTCTTTATATGGTTATTACTTCTTTACAATCGTGAACATCATAAAACCCACTGATTTAAAAAGCCCAGACGCATAGTTTTACAGCAATTCATTTGTTGAGGTGAGAAAAAATGTGAAGGACATTGCAGTACCACTAAATCTATACATGGGCACTGTTGAAACCAAACAAAAAGAATTCACGGTGGCTAGATAGGACTATTTTCTAGTGACTGTCTTTGGGAACTCAAACAGAATCCATTTGTTTCTTTGTTTCTCAGATTCACTTGTATAGGATACCTGTCCACGCCCATTCAGCTTGTAGAGTTTGTCTGTGCCTTTGGATCTCAAGAGAGTCTCCAGTAAGGGAGCACATAGGTGGTCTTGAGTTTTCATCAGTACTTCTAAACCTGTGTCTTTTGATTTTAGCACTCAAAGCCTGTACTTTTATTCTGATATTTGAGAGCCTTGCTCTTACTGCAATTTGAAATTTTTTTTGTTCTCATTAATACACAATCACATGCAGAACATTGTTTACTAGTCTACCCCCTTCACCAAGTCCCCACCAAATCCCAGTTACAGTCGCTGTCTGTCAGCATGTACTAAGATGCTGTAGAATCACTACTTGTCTACTCTGTGTTGTACAGCCCTACTCATGAAAACCCACCCTACACATTATACATGCTAATCCTAATGCCCCCATTCTTTTCCCCCGCCCTTATTACTCCCTTCCCAGAAACCCTACTCATACCCTTTCTCTTTGTTAACTGTTAGTCCACTCTCGTTTTCTGTGAGTCTGCTGCTGTTTTTTCCTTCAGTTTTTCTTTGTTATCATACTCCACACATGAGTGAAATCATTTGGTACATGTATTTCTCCGCCTGGCCTATTTGACTGAGCAAAATACCCTCTAGCTCCATACACGTTATTGCAAAAGATAGGATTGTTTTCTTCTTATGGCTGCTTACTGCACTTTTTAAATTGGATTTCATACTTCTTTCTTGTTTGTAGTTTCACTATGTGCTTTCCCCATTGCTCTCCCGGTTATGAGCAGTAGCTTTGTGTTAATCGATATGTACCTATATCTATCTATCTGCCTGTCTATCTATCTATCAATCAATCAATCATCTTTTTGTCTGCCCATCTGTCCTTGTGTACAAAACAGTTAACCATATAGCCTGTATCACTTTCCTACATTATGCTTCCAAAAATCCTGCAAGGTATCTAGGCTGTAGGGAGAGCAGTGGGTTCACCGAGACACCTGCAGGTCGAGTCGTCCGCGTGTACCTACAAAACAGGAAAAATGGTTGTGCAGAGACTTGAACCCGTGTCTCTATCCTCTGTCCTCTTTCATCTCCTTCTAACTTGCTGTCTGTATTTAGCCACATTCATTGACTAAGTGATTCCTGAGGACCACAAGTATCCTTCCTCTGGGCCAGTTGTCGACAGAAAAGTAAACTTGTTGCTTTGCTCACCACCATGTTTGAAGGGCATCGGCGTGATCAACGCTGATAGGACGGAGGGTCAAATAAAAAGGAAAACCAATTTCTAGACAGCAGCAGTTGGGAGCTAAGAGTGTATTGTGGAGTGACGTATTTATTTGAGTGTCCAAACTTCCCTCTTTAGGTGGTTATTACACCTTCACATTCGTGAACATCATAAAGCCCACTGATTTAAAAGGCCCAGATGCTTATTATTACAGCAACTCAGTTGTTGAGGTGAGAGGAAATTAGAAGTCCGTTGCTGCACCACTAAATCTATGGCTGGGAACTGCTGAAACCAAACAAAAATAATTCACGGTGGCCAGATAGGGCTATTTTCTACTGACTGTCTCTGGGGACTCAAACAGAATCTGTTTGTTTGATTGTTTGTATTTCAGTTTCACTCTTGTAGGGTACTTGTCCACACACCTTCGGCTTGTAGTTTGTCTGTGTCCTTGGATCTCAAGTGAGTCTCCTGTAAGTAAGCACGTAGGTGTCTTGAGATTTCATCCCTTCTTTTAACCCTGTGTCTTTTGTTTGCAGCACTCAGATTCTGACCTTTTATTCTGATGATTCAGAGCTGTGCACTTATTGCACATAAAACAATTTTTTTATCATTAATCTACAATCACGTGAAGAACATTATGTTTACTATACTCCCCCCTTCACCAAGTCCCCCCATAAAACCTCTTCAGTCGCTGTCCATCAGCGTATTTGGATGCTGTAGACCCCTTCACCATGTACCCCCCAACAGACCCCGTTACAATCGCTGTCCATCAGCGAGTAGTAAGATGCTATATGATCTCTACTAGTCTTCTCTGTGTTGTACAGTACTCCCCATGCACACCCGACACCACGCATTATACATGCTAATCCTAATGCCCCCATTCTTTGTCCCCACACTTATCCCACCCTTCAGAACCACCCTGCCCAGTCCTTTTCCCTTTGGTAACTTTTAGTCAACTCTCGGGTTCTGTGAGTCTGCTGCTATTTTTTTCCTTCAGTTTTTCTTTGCTGTTATATTCCACACATGAGTGAATTCACTTGGTACTTGTCTTTCTCCGCCTGGCCTATTTCTCTATCTCCATCCACGTCATTGCAAACGGTAGGATTTGTTTTCTTCTTAAGGCTGCTTACTGCACTTTTTAAACTGGATTTCATTCTTCCTTTTTGTCTGTAGTTTACCTATGTGCTTTCACCATTCATCTACTGATTATGAGCAATAGCTTTGTATCAATCGATGTGTATCTGTGTCTTCTATCTAACGGTCTGTCTGTCTATCTATGTATCTATGTAACTATGTATCTATGTATCTATCTATCTATCTTCGTATCATCTATCTATGATGTCTATCATCTATCAATCTATGTCCCTATCTTTCTATCTTTCATCTGTCATCTGTCTACTTATCTGTCTATGAATCAATCATCTTTCTGTCTGCCCATGTATCCTTATCTACAGAACAGTTAACAACATAGCCTATGTCACTTCCCTACATTATGCTCCCAGAAATCTTGTAAGGTAACTAGGCCGTAAGGAGAGCACTGGGTTCACCGAGGCACTTGCAGGTCGAGTCAGCCGCGTGTGCTTAGAAAACCATTAAATGGTGTTGCAGGGACTTGAACCCATATCTCTGTCCTCTGTCATCTTTTACCTCCTTCTCGCTTACTCACTGCATTTAGCCACATTCATGGACTAAGTGCTCACTGAAGACCTCAAGTATCCTTCATCTGGGCCTGTTGTCGACAGAAAAGTGTACTTGGTTCTTTGCACACCACCATGTTTGAGGGACATCTGCGTGATCACTGCTGTTAGGTGGAGGAACAAATATAAAGGAACACCTATTTCGAGACAGGAGCAGTTGGGAACAAAGAATGTGTTGTGGAGTGAAGTGTTTATTTGAGGGTCCAAACTTCTGTCTTTAGGTGGTTATTACATCTTCACATTCGTGAACATCATAAAGCCCACTGATTTCAAAAGCCCAGATTCTTATTATCACAGCAACTCAGTTTTTGAGGTGAGAGAAAATGAGAAGTACGTTGCTGCACCACTAAAACTATGCCTGGGCCGTGCTGAAACCAAACAAAAAGAATTCACGGTGGCTAGATAGGGCTTTTTCCTACTGACTCTCCTGGGGACTCAAACAGAATCCATTTGTTTGTTTGTTTCTCAGCTTCACTTGTGTAGGTTACCTGTCCCCACACCTTCAGCTTGTAGTTTGTCTGTGTCCTTGGATCTCAAGTGAGTCTCCTGTAAGTAAGCACGTAGCTGTCTTGAGTTTTCATCCCTTCTTTTAACCCTGTGTCTTTTGTTTGCAGCAATCAGAGCCTGACCTTTTATTCTGAGGATTCAGAACTGTGCCCTTATTGCACTTAAAAAATTTTTTTTGTTATCATTGTTCTACAATCACGTGAAGAACATTATGTTTACTATGCTCCCCCCTTCAACAAGCCCCCTCCAAAACCTCTTACTGTCGCAGTCCAACAGCGTAGATGGATGCTGTAGACCACTTCACCATTTCCCCCCCCACAGACACCATTACAGTCACTGTTCATCAGCGGGTAAGATGCTATATGATCTCTACTAGTCTTCTCTGTGTTGTACAGCACTCCTCATGCCCCCTCCGACCCCATGCAATATACATGCTTATCCTAATGCCCCCATACTTTCTCCCCACACTTATCCCTCCCTTCAGACAAACCCTGCCCAGTCCTTTTCCCTTTGGTAACTTTTAGTCAACTCTCGGGTTCTGTGAGTCTGCTGCTTTTTTTTCTTCAGTTTTTCTTTTTGTTACGCTCTACACATGAGTGAAATCATTTGGTACTTGTCTTTCTCCACCTGGCCCATTTCTCTGAACATTCTACCGTCTAGCTCCATCCACGTCATTGCAAATGGTAGGATTGTTTTCTTCTTATGGCTCCTTACTGCACTTTGTAAACTGGATTTCATTCTTCCTTTTTGTTTGTAGTTTAGCTACGTGCTTTCACCACTCATCACCTGGTTATGAGCAATAGCTTTGTGTCAATCGATATGTATCTGTATCTATCTATCTATCACTCTGTCTGTATATCTATCTATCTTTCTATATATCATTCTATCTATCTCTCTATCTATCCTTCTCTGTATTTATCTATCCATCTATCTAGCTTCCTATCATATATCTATCATGTGTATCATCTATCTATCTATCATCTGTCATCTATAAATATGTCTATCTATGAATCAATCATCTTTCTGTCTGCCCATCATCCTTGTGTACAGAATAGTTAACAACATCACCTAGGTCACCTCCCTGCATTATGCTTCCAAAAACATTGCAATGTCACTAGGCCGTAGGGAGATCACTGGGCTCCCTGAGACACTTGCAGATTGAGTCAGCTGCGTGTGCTTAGAAAACCAGTAAATGTTGTTGCAGTGCCTTGAACCCGTATCTCTGTCCTCTGTCCTCTTTTACCTCCTTCTCGATTGCTAACTGTATTTAGCCACATTCATTGACTAAGTGCTCACTGAAGACCACAAGTATCCTTCCTCTGGGCCTGTTGTAGACAGAAAAGTATATTTAATTTTTTACTAACCACCATGTTTGAGGGACGTCGGCGTGATCACCACTGGTAGGTGGAGGGACAAATAAAAAGGAACACCTATTTCTAGACAGGATCATTTGGTAGGAAAGTGTGTGTTGTGGAGAGACGTGTTTGTTTGAGTGTCCAAACTTCCCTCTTTATATGGTTATTACTTCTTTACAATCGTGAACATCATAAAACCCACTGATTTAAAAAGCCCAGACGCATAGTTTTACAGCAATTCATTTGTTGAGGTGAGAAAAAATGTGAAGGACATTGCAGTACCACTAAATCTATACATGGGCACTGTTGAAACCAAACAAAAAGAATTCACGGTGGCTAGATAGGACTATTTTCTAGTGACTGTCTTTGGGAACTCAAACAGAATCCATTTGTTTCTTTGTTTCTCAGATTCACTTGTATAGGATACCTGTCCACGCCCATTCAGCTTGTAGAGTTTGTCTGTGCCTTTGGATCTCAAGAGAGTCTCCAGTAAGGGAGCACATAGGTGGTCTTGAGTTTTCAACAGTACTTCTAAACCTGTGTCTTTTGATTTTAGCACTCAAAGCCTGTACTTTTATTCTGATATTTGAGAGCCTTGCTCTTACTGCAATTTGAAATTTTTTTTGTTCTCATTAATACACAATCACATGCAGAACATTGTTTACTAGTCTACCCCCTTCACCAAGTCCCCACCAAATCCCAGTTACAGCCGCTGTCTGTCAGCATGTACTAAGATGCTGTAGAATCACTACTTGTCTACTCTGTGTTGTACAGCCCTACTCATGAAAACCCACCCTACACATTATACATGCTAATCCTAATGCCCCCATTCTTTTCCCCCGCCCTTATTACTCCCTTCCCAGAAACCCTACTCATACCCTTTCTCTTTGTTAACTGTTAGTCCACTCTCGTTTTCTGTGAGTCTGCTGCTGTTTTTTCCTTCAGTTTTTCTTTGTTATCATACTCCACACATGAGTGAAATCATTTGGTACATGTATTTCTCCGCCTGGCCTATTTGACTGAGCAAAATACCCTCTAGCTCCATACACGTTATTGCAAAAGATAGGATTGTTTTCTTCTTATGGCTGCTTACTGCACTTTTTAAATTGGATTTCATACTTCTTTCTTGTTTGTAGTTTCACTATGTGCTTTCCCCATTGCTCTCCCGGTTATGAGCAGTAGCTTTGTGTTAATCGATATGTACCTATATCTATCTATCTGCCTGTCTATCTATCTATCAATCAATCAATCATCTTTTTGTCTGCCCATCTGTCCTTGTGTACAAAACAGTTAACCATATAGCCTGTATCACTTTCCTACATTATGCTTCCAAAAATCCTGCAAGGTATCTAGGCTGTAGGGAGAGCAGTGGGTTCACCGAGACACCTGCAGGTCGAGTCGTCCGCGTGTACCTACCAAACAGGAAAAATGGTTGTGCAGAGAGTTGAACCCGTGTCTCTATCCTCTGTCCTCTTTCATCTCCTTCTAACTTGCTGTCTGTATTTAGCCACATTCATTGACTAAGTGACTCCTGAGGACCACAAGTATCCTTCCTCTGGGCCAGTTGTTGACAGAAAAGTAAACTTGTTGCTTTGCTCACCACCATGTTTGAAGGGCATCGGCGTGATCAACGCTGATAGGACGGAGGGTCAAATAAAAAGGAAAACCAATTTCTAGACAGCAGCAGTTGGGAGCTAAGAGTGTATTGTGGAGTGACGTATTTATTTGAGTGTCCAAACTTCCCTCTTTAGGTGGTTATTACACCCTCACATTCGTGAACATCATAAAGCCCACTGATTTAAAAGGCCCAGATGCTTATTATTACAGCAACTCAGTTGTTGAGGTGAGAGAAAATTAGAAGTCCTTTGCTGCACCACTAAATCTATGGCTGGGAACTGCTGAAACCAAACAAAAATAATTCACGGTGGCCAGATAGGGCTATTTTCTACTGACTGTCTCTGGGGACTCAAACAGAATCTGTTTGTTTGATTGTTTGTATTTCAGTTTCACTTTTGTAGGGTACTTGTCCACACACCTTCGGCTTGTAGTTTGTCTGTGTCCTTGGATCTCAAGTGAGTCTCCTGTAAGTAAGCACGTAGGTGTCTTGAGATTTCATCCCTTCTTTTAACCCTGTGTCTTTTGTTTGCAGCACTCAGATTCTGACCTTTTATTCTGATGATTCAGAGCTGTGCACTTATTGCACTTAAAACAATTTTTTTATCATTAATCTACAATCACGTGAAGAACATTATGTTTACTATACTCCCCCCTTCACCAAGTCCCCCCATAAAACCTCTTCAGTCGCTGTCCATCAGCGTATTTGGATGCTGTAGACCCCTTCACCATGTACCCCCCAACAGACCCCGTTACAATCGCTGTCCATCAGCGAGTAGTAAGATGCTATATGATCTCTACTAGTCTTCTCTGTGTTGTACAGTACTCCCCATGCACACCCGACACCACGCATTATACATGCTAATCCTAATGCCCCCATTCTTTGTCCCCACACTTATCCCACCCTTCAGAACCACCCTGCCCAGTCCTTTTCCCTTTGGTAACTTTTAGTCAACTCTCGGGTTCTGTGAGTCTGCTGCTATTTTTTTCCTTCAGTTTTTCTTTGCTGTTATATTCCACACATGAGTGAATTCACTTGGTACTTGTCTTTCTCCGCCTGGCCTATTTCTCTATCTCCATCCACGTCATTGCAAACGGTAGGATTTGTTTTCTTCTTAAGGCTGCTTACTGCACTTTTTAAACTGGATTTCATTCTTCCTTTTTGTCTGTAGTTTACCTATGTGCTTTCACCATTCATCTACTGATTATGAGCAATAGCTTTGTATCAATCGATGTGTATCTGTGTCTTCTATCTAACGGTCTGTCTGTCTATCTATGTATCTATGTAACTATGTATCTATGTATCTATCTATCTATCTTCGTATCATCTATCTATGATGTCTATCATCTATCAATCTATGTCCCTATCTTTCTATCTTTCATCTGTCATCTGTCTACTTATCTGTCTATGAATCAATCATCTTTTTGTCTGCCCATGTATCCTTATCTACAGAACAGTTAACAACATAGCCTATGTCACTTCCCTACATTATGCTCCCAGAAATCTTGTAAGGTAACTAGGCCGTAAGGAGAGCACTGGGTTCACCGAGACACTTGCAGGTCGAGTCAGCCGCGTGTGCTTAGAAAACCATTAAATGGTGTTGCAGGGACTTGAACCCATATCTCTGTCCTCTGTCATCTTTTACCTCCTTCTCGCTTACTCACTGTATTTAGCCACATTCATGGACTAAGTGCTCACTGAAGACCTCAAGTATCCTTCATCTGGGCCTGTTGTCAACAGAAAAGTGTACTTGGTTCTTTGCACACCACCATGTTTGAGGGACATCGGCGTGATCACTGCTGTTAGGTGGAGGAACAAATATAAAGGAACACCTATTTCGAGACAGGAGCAGTTGGGAACAAAGAATGTGTTGTGGAGTGAAGTGTTTATTTGAGGGTCCAAACTTCTGTCTTTAGGTGGTTATTACATCTTCACATTCGTGAACATCATAAAGCCCACTGATTTCAAAAGCCCAGATTCTTATTATCACAGCAACTCAGTTTTTGAGGTGAGAGAAAATGAGAAGTACGTTGCTGCACCACTAAAACTATGCCTGGGCCGTGCTGAAACCAAACAAAAAGAATTCACGGTGGCTAGATAGGGCTTTTTCCTACTGACTCTCCTGGGGACTCAAACAGAATCCATTTGTTTGTTTGTTTCTCAGCTTCACTTGTGTAGGTTACCTGTCCCCACACCTTCAGCTTGTAGTTTGTCTGTGTCCTTGGATCTCAAGTGAGTCTCCTGTAAGTAAGCACGTAGGTGTCTTGAGTTTTCATCCCTTCTTTTAACCCTGTGTCTTTTGTTTGCAGCAATCAGAGCCTGACCTTTTATTCTGAGGATTCAGAACTGTGCCCTTATTGCACTTAAAAAATTTTTTTTGTTATCATTGTTCTACAATCACGTGAAGAACATTATGTTTACTATGCTCCCCCCTTCAACAAGTCCCCCCCCAAAACCTCTTACTGTCGCAGTCCAACAGCGTAGATGGATGCTGTAGACCACTTCACCATTTCCCCCCCCACAGACACCATTACAGTCACTGTTCATCAGCGGGTAAGATGCTATATGATCTCTACTAGTCTTCTCTGTGTTGTACAGCACTCCTCATGCCCCCTCCGACCCCATGCAATATACATGCTTATCCTAATGCCCCCATACTTTCTCCCCACACTTATCCCTCCCTTCAGACAAACCCTGCCCAGTCCTTTTCCCTTTGGTAACTTTTAGTCAACTCTCGGGTTCTGTGAGTCTGCTGCTTTTTTTTCTTCAGTTTTTCTTTTTGTTACGCTCTACACATGAGTGAAATCATTTGGTACTTGTCTTTCTCCACCTGGCCCATTTCTCTGAACATTCTACCGTCTAGCTCCATCCACGTCATTGCAAATGGTAGGATTGTTTTCTTCTTATGGCTCCTTACTGCACTTTGTAAACTGGATTTCATTCTTCCTTTTTGTTTGTAGTTTAGCTACGTGCTTTCACCATTCATCACCTGGTTATGAGCAATAGCTTTGTGTCAATCGATATGTATCTGTATCTATCTATCTATCACTCTGTCTGTATATCTATCTATCTTTCTATATATCATTCTATCTATCTCTCTATCTATCCATCTCTGTATTTATCTATCCATCTATCTAGCTTCCTATCATATATCTATCATGTGTATCATCTATCTATCTATCATCTGTCATCTATATATATGTCTATCTATGAATCAATCATCTTTCTGTCTGCCCATCATCCTTGTGTACAGAATAGTTAACAACATCACCTAGGTCACCTCCCTGCATTATGCTTCCAAAAACATTGCAATGTCACTAGGCCGTAGGGAGATCACTGGGCTCCCTGAGACACTTGCAGATTGAGTCAGCTGCGTGTGCTTAGAAAACCAGTAAATGTTGTTGCAGTGACTTGAACCCGTATCTCTGTCCTCTGTCCTCTTTTACCTCCTTCTCGATTGCTAACTGTACTTTGCCACATTCATTGACTAAGTGCTCACTGAAGACCACAAGTATCCTTCCTCTGGGCCTGTTGTAGACAGAAAAGTATACTTAATTTTTTACTAACCACCATGTTTGAGGGACGTCGGCGTGATCACCACTGGTAGGTGGAGGGACAAATAAAAAGGAACACCTATTTCTAGACAGGATCATTTGGTAGGAAAGTGTGTGTTGTGGAGAGACGTGTTTGATTGAGTGTCCAAACTTCCCTCTTTATATGGTTATTACTTCTTTACAATCGTGAACATCATAAAACCCACTGATTTAAAAAGCCCAGACGCATAGTTTTACAGCAATTCATTTGTTGAGGTGAGAAAAAATGTGAAGGACATTGCAGTACCACTAAATCTATACATGGGCACTGTTGAAACCAAACAAAAAGAATTCACGGTGGCTAGATAGGACTATTTTCTAGTGACTGTCTTTGGGAACTCAAACAGAATCCATTTGTTTCTTTGTTTCTCAGATTCACTTGTATAGGATACCTGTCCACGCCCATTCAGCTTGTAGAGTTTGTCTGTGCCTTTGGATCTCAAGAGAGTCTCCAGTAAGGGAGCACATAGGTGGTCTTGAGTTTTCATCAGTACTTCTAAACCTGTGTCTTTTGATTTTAGCACTCAAAGCCTGTACTTTTATTCTGATATTTGAGAGCCTTGCTCTTACTGCAATTTGAAATTTTTTTTGTTCTCATTAATACACAATCACATGCAGAACATTGTTTACTAGTCTACCCCCTTCACCAAGTCCCCACCAAATCCCAGTTACAGTCGCTGTCTGTCAGCATGTACTAAGATGCTGTAGAATCACTACTTGTCTACTCTGTGTTGTACAGCCCTACTCATGAAAACCCACCCTACACATTATACATGCTAATCCTAATGCCCCCATTCTTTTCCCCCGCCCTTATTACTCCCTTCCCAGAAACCCTACTCATACCCTTTCTCTTTGTTAACTGTTAGTCCACTCTCGTTTTCTGTGAGTCTGCTGCTGTTTTTTCCTTCAGTTTTTCTTTGTTATCATACTCCACACATGAGTGAAATCATTTGGTACATGTATTTCTCCGCCTGGCCTATTTGACTGAGCAAAATACCCTCTAGCTCCATACACGTTATTGCAAAAGATAGGATTGTTTTCTTCTTATGGCTGCTTACTGCACTTTTTAAATTGGATTTCATACTTCTTTCTTGTTTGTAGTTTCACTATGTGCTTTCCCCATTGCTCTCCCGGTTATGAGCAGTAGCTTTGTGTTAATCGATATGTACCTATATCTATCTATCTGCCTGTCTATCTATCTATCAATCAATCAATCATCTTTTTGTCTGCCCATCTGTCCTTGTGTACAAAACAGTTAACCATATAGCCTGTATCACTTTCCTACATTATGCTTCCAAAAATCCTGCAAGGTATCTAGGCTGTAGGGAGAGCAGTGGGTTCACCGAGACACCTGCAGGTCGAGTCGTCCGCGTGTACCTACAAAACAGGAAAAATGGTTGTGCAGAGACTTGAACCCGTGTCTCTATCCTCTGTCCTCTTTCATCTCCTTCTAACTTGCTGTCTGTATTTAGCCACATTCATTGACTAAGTGATTCCTGAGGACCACAAGTATCCTTCCTCTGGGCCAGTTGTCGACAGAAAAGTAAACTTGTTGCTTTGCTCACCACCATGTTTGAAGGGCATCGGCGTGATCAACGCTGATAGGACGGAGGGTCAAATAAAAAGGAAAACCAATTTCTAGACAGCAGCAGTTGGGAGCTAAGAGTGTATTGTGGAGTGACGTATTTATTTGAGTGTCCAAACTTCCCTCTTTAGGTGGTTATTACACCTTCACATTCGTGAACATCATAAAGCCCACTGATTTAAAAGGCCCAGATGCTTATTATTACAGCAACTCAGTTGTTGAGGTGAGAGAAAATTAGAAGTCCGTTGCTGCACCACTAAATCTATGGCTGGGAACTGCTGAAACCAAACAAAAATAATTCACGGTGGCCAGATAGGGCTATTTTCTACTGACTGTCTCTGGGGACTCAAACAGAATCTGTTTGTTTGATTGTTTGTATTTCAGTTTCACTCTTGTAGGGTACTTGTCCACACACCTTCGGCTTGTAGTTTGTCTGTGTCCTTGGATCTCAAGTGAGTCTCCTGTAAGTAAGCACGTAGGTGTCTTGAGATTTCATCCCTTCTTTTAACCCTGTGTCTTTTGTTTGCAGCACTCAGATTCTGACCTTTTATTCTGATGATTCAGAGCTGTGCACTTATTGCACTTAAAACAATTTTTTTATCATTAATCTACAATCACGTGAAGAACATTATGTTTACTATACTCCCCCCTTCACCAAGTCCACCCATAAAACCTCTTCAGTCGCTGTCCATCAGCGTATTTGGATGCTGTAGACCCCTTCACCATGTACCCCCCAACAGACCCCGTTACAATCGCTGTCCATCAGCGAGTAGTAAGATGCTATATGATCTCTACTAGTCTTCTCTGTGTTGTACAGTACTCCCCATGCACACCCGACACCACGCATTATACATGCTAATCCTAATGCCCCCATTCTTTGTCCCCACACTTATCCCACCCTTCAGAACCACCCTGCCAGTCCTTTCCCCTTTGGTAACTTTTAGTCAACTCTCGGGTTCTGTGAGTCTGCTGCTATTTTTTTCCTTCAGTTTTTCTTTGCTGTTATATTCCACACATGAGTGAATTCACTTGGTACTTGTCTTTCTCCGCCTGGCCTATTTCTCTATCTCCATCCACGTCATTGCAAACGGTAGGATTTGTTTTCTTCTTAAGGCTGCTTACTGCACTTTTTAAACTGGATTTCATTCTTCCTTTTGTCTGTAGTTTACCTATGTGCTTTCACCATTCATCTTCTGATTATGAGCAATAGCTTTGTATCAATCGATGTGTATCTGTGTCTTCTATCTAACGGTCTGTCTGTCTATCTATGTATCTATCTAACTATGTATCTATGTATCTATCTATCTATCTTCGTATCATCTATCTATGATGTCTATCATCTATCAATCTATGTCCCTATCTTTCTATCTTTCATCTGTCATCTGTCTACTTATCTGTCTATGAATCAATCATCTTTCTGTCTGCCCATGTATCCTTATCTACAGAACAGTTAACAACATAGCCTATGTCACTTCCCTACATTATGCTCCCAGAAATCTTGTAAGGTAACTAGGCCGTAAGGAGAGCACTGGGTTCACCGAGACACTTGCAGGTCGAGTCAGCCGCGTGTGCTTAGAAAACCATTAAATGGTGTTGCAGGGACTTGAACCCATATCTCTGTCCTCTGTCATCTTTTACCTCCTTCTCGCTTACTCACTGTATTTAGCCACATTCATGGACTAAGTGCTCACTGAAGACCTCAAGTATCCTTCATCTGGGCCTGTTTTCGACAGAAAAGTGTACTTGGTTCTTTGCACACCACCATGTTTGAGGGACATCTGCGTGATCACTGCTGTTAGGTGGAGGAACAAATATAAAGGAACACCTATTTCGAGACAGGAGCAGTTGGGAACAAAGAATGTGTTGTGGAGTGAAGTGTTTATTTGAGGGTCCAAACTTCTGTCTTTAGGTGGTTATTACATCTTCACATTCGTGAACATCATAAAGCCCACTGATTTCAAAAGCCCAGATTCTTATTATCACAGCAACTCAGTTTTTGAGGTGAGAGAAAATGAGAAGTACGTTGCTGCACCACTAAAACTATGCCTGGGCCGTGCTGAAACCAAACAAAAAGAATTCACGGTGGCTAGATAGGGCTTTTTCCTACTGACTCTCCTGGGGACTCAAACAGAATCCATTTGTTTGTTTGTTTCTCAGCTTCACTTGTGTAGGTTACCTGTCCCCACACCTTCAGCTTGTAGTTTGTCTGTGTCCTTGGATCTCAAGTGAGTCTCCTGTAAGTAAGCACGTAGGTGTCTTGAGTTTTCATCCCTTCTTTTAACAATGTGTCTTTTGTTTGCAGCAATCAGAGCCTGACCTTTTATTCTGAGGATTCAGAACTGTGCCCTTATTGCACTTAAAAAAATTTTTTTGTTATCATTGTTCTACAATCACGTGAAGAACATTATGTTTACTATGCTCCCCCCTTCAACAAGTCCACCCCCAAAACCTCTTACTGTCGCAGTCCAACAGCGTAGATGGATGCTGTAGACCACTTCACCATTTCCCCCCCCACAGACACCATTACGGTCACTGTTCATCAGCGGGTAAGAAGCTATATGATCTCTACTAGTCTTCTCTGTGTTGTACAGCACTCCTCATGCCCCCTCCGACCCCATGCAATATACATGCTTATCCTAATGCCCCCATACTTTCTCCCCACACTTATCCCTCCCTTCAGACAAACCCTGCCCAGTCCTTTTCCCTTTGGTAACTTTTAGTCAACTCTCGGGTTCTGTGAGTCTGCTGCTTTTTTTTCTTCAGTTTTTCTTTTTGTTACGCTCTACACATGAGTGAAATCATTTGGTACTTGTCTTTCTCCACCTGGCCCATTTCTCTGAACATTCTACCGTCTAGCTCCATCCATGTCATTGCAAATGGTAGGATTGTTTTCTTCTTATGGCTCCTTACTGCACTTTGTAAACTGGATTTCATTCTTCCTTTTTGTTTGTAGTTTAGCTACGTGCTTTCACCATTCATCACCTGGTTATGAGCAATAGCTTTGTGTCAATCGATATGTATCTGTATCTATCTATCTATCACTCTGTCTGTATATCTATCTATCTTTCTATATATCATTCTATCTATCTCTCTATCTATCCTTCTCTGTATTTATCTATCCATCTATCTAGCTTCCTATCATATATCTATCATGTGTATCATCTATCTATCTATCATCTGTCATCTATATATATGTCTATCTATGAATCAATCATCTTTCTGTCTGCCCATCATCCTTGTGTACAGAATAGTTAACAACATCACCTAGGTCACCTCCCTGCATTATGCTTCCAAAAACATTGCAATGTCACTAGGCCGTAGGGAGATCACTGGGCTCCCTGAGACACTTGCAGATTGAGTCAGCTGCGTGTGCTTAGAAAACCAGTAAATGTTGTTGCAGTGACTTGAACCCGTATCTCTGTCCTCTGTCCTCTTTTACCTCCTTCTCGATTGCTAACTGTATTTAGCCACATTCATTGACTAAGTGCTCACTGAAGACCACAAGTATCCTTCCTCTGGGCCTGTTGTAGACAGAAAAGTATACTTAATTTTTTACTAACCACCATGTTTGAGGGACGTCGGCGTGATCACCACTGGTAGGTGGAGGGACAAATAAAAAGGAACACCTATTTCTAGACAGGATCATTTGGTAGGAAAGTGTGTGTTGTGGAGAGACGTGTTTGTTTGAGTGTCCAAACTTCCCTCTTTATATGGTTATTACTTCTTTACAATCGTGAACATCATAAAACCCACTGATTTAAAAAGCCCAGACGCATAGTTTTACAGCAATTCATTTGTTGAGGTGAGAAAAAATGTGAAGGACATTGCAGTACCACTAAATCTATACATGGGCACTGTTGAAACCAAACAAAAAGAATTCACGGTGGCTAGATAGGACTATTTTCTAGTGACTGTCTTTGGGAACTCAAACAGAATCCATTTGTTTCTTTGTTTCTCAGATTCACTTGTATAGGATACCTGTCCACGCCCATTCAGCTTGTAGAGTTTGTCTGTGCCTTTGGATCTCAAGAGAGTCTCCAGTAAGGGAGCACATAGGTGGTCTTGAGTTTTCATCAGTACTTCTAAACCTGTGTCTTTTGATTTTAGCACTCAAAGCCTGTACTTTTATTCTGATATTTGAGAGCCTTGCTCTTACTGCAATTTGAAATTTTTTTTGTTCTCATTAATACACAATCACATGCAGAACATTGTTTACTAGTCTACCCCCTTCACCAAGTCCCCACCAAATCCCAGTTACAGTCGCTGTCTGTCAGCATGTACTAAGATGCTGTAGAATCACTACTTGTCTACTCTGTGTTGTACAGCCCTACTCATGAAAACCCACCCTACACATTATACATGCTAATCCTAATGCCCCCATTCTTTTCCCCCGCCCTTATTACTCCCTTCCCAGAAACCCTACTCATACCCTTTCTCTTTGTTAACTGTTAGTCCACTCTCGTTTTCTGTGAGTCTGCTGCTGTTTTTTCCTTCAGTTTTTCTTTGTTATCATACTCCACACATGAGTGAAATCATTTGGTACATGTATTTCTCCGCCTGGCCTATTTGACTGAGCAAAATACCCTCTAGCTCCATACACGTTATTGCAAAAGATAGGATTGTTTTCTTCTTATGGCTGCTTACTGCACTTTTTAAATTGGATTTCATACTTCTTTCTTGTTTGTAGTTTCACTATGTGCTTTCCCCATTGCTCTCCCGGTTATGAGCAGTAGCTTTGTGTTAATCGATATGTACCTATATCTATCTATCTGCCTGTCTATCTATCTATCAATCAATCAATCATCTTTTTGTCTGCCCATCTGTCCTTGTGTACAAAACAGTTAACCATATAGCCTGTATCACTTTCCTACATTATGCTTCCAAAAATCCTGCAAGGTATCTAGGCTGTAGGGAGAGCAGTGGGTTCACCGAGACACCTGCAGGTCGAGTCGTCCGCGTGTACCTACAAAACAGGAAAAATGGTTGTGCAGAGACTTGAACCCGTGTCTCTATCCTCTGTCCTCTTTCATCTCCTTCTAACTTGCTGTCTGTATTTAGCCACATTCATTGACTAAGTCACTCCTGAGGACCACAAGTATCCTTCCTCTGGGCCAGTTGTCGACAGAAAAGTAAACTTGTTGCTTTGCTCACCACCATGTTTGAAGGGCATCGGCGTGATCAACGCTGATAGGACGGAGGGTCAAATTAAAAGGAAAACCAATTTCTAGACAGCAGCAGTTGGGAGCTAAGAGTGTATTGTGGAGTGACGTATTTATTTGAGTGTCCAAACTTCCCTCTTTAGGTGGTTATTACACCTTCACATTCGTGAACATCATAAAGCCCACTGATTTAAAAGGCCCAGATGCTTATTATTACAGCAACTCAGTTGTTGAGGTGAGAGAAAATTAGAAGTCCGTTGCTGCACCACTAAATCTATGGCTGGGAACTGCTGAAACCAAACAAAAATAATTCACGGTGGCCAGATAGGGCTATTTTCTACTGACTGTCTCTGGGGACTCAAACAGAATCTGTTTGTTTGATTGTTTGTATTTCAGTTTCACTCTTGTAGGGTACTTGTCCACACACCTTCGGCTTGTAGTTTGTCTGTGTCCTTGGATCTCAAGTGAGTCTCCTGTAAGTAAGCACGTAGGTGTCTTGAGATTTCATCCCTTCTTTTAACCCTGTGTCTTTTGTTTGCAGCACTCAGATTCTGACCTTTTATTCTGATGATTCAGAGCTGTGCACTTATTGCACTTAAAACAATTTTTTTATCATTAATCTACAATCACGTGAAGAACATTATGTTTACTATACTCCCCCCTTCACCAAGTCCCCCCATAAAACCTCTTCAGTCGCTGTCCATCAGCGTATTTGGATGCTGTAGACCCCTTCACCATGTACCCCCCAACAGACCCCGTTACAATCGCTGTCCATCAGCGAGTAGTAAGATGCTATATGATCTCTACTAGTCTTCTCTGTGTTGTACAGTACTCCCCATGCACACCCGACACCACGCATTATACATGCTAATCCTAATGCCCCCATTCTTTGTCCCCACACTTATCCCACCCTTCAGAACCACCCTGCCCAGTCCTTTTCCCTTTGGTAACTTTTAGTCAACTCTCGGGTTCTGTGAGTCTGCTGCTATTTTTTTCCTTCAGTTTTTCTTTGCTGTTATATTCCACACATGAGTGAATTCACTTGGTACTTGTCTTTCTCCGCCTGGCCTAGTTCTCTATCTCCATCCACGTCATTGCAAACGGTAGGATTTGTTTTCTTCTTAAGGCTGCTTACTGCACTTTTTAAACTGGATTTCATTCTTCCTTTTTGTCTGTAGTTTACCTATGTGCTTTCACCATTCATCTACTGATTATGAGCAATAGCTTTGTATCAATCGATGTGTATCTGTGTCTTCTATCTAACGGTCTGTCTGTCTATCTATGTATCTATCTAACTATGTATCTATGTATCTATCTATCTATCTTCGTATCATCTATCTATGATGTCTATCATCTATCAATCTATGTCCCTATCTATCTTTCATCTGTCATCTGTCTACTTATCTGTCTATGAATCAATCATCTTTTTGTCTGCCCATGTATCCTTATCTACAGAACAGTTAACAACATAGCCTATGTCACTTCCCTACATTATGCTCCCAGAAATCTTGTAAGGTAACTAGGCCGTAAGGAGAGCACTGGGTTCACCGAGACACTTGCAGGTCGAGTCAGCCGTGTGTGCTTAGAAAACCATTAAATGGTGTTGCAGGGACTTGAACCCATATCTCTGTCCTCTGTCATCTTTTACCTCCTTCTCGCTTACTCACTGTATTTAGCCACATTCGTGGACTAAGTGCTCACTGAAGACCTCAAGTATCCTTCATCTGGGCCTGTTGTCGACAGAAAAGTGTACTTGGTTCTTTGCACACCACCATGTTTGAGGGACATCTGCGTGATCACTGCTGTTAGGTGGAGGAACAAATATAAAGGAACACCTATTTCGAGACAGGAGCAGTTGGGAACAAAGAATGTGTTGTGGAGTGAAGTGTTTATTTGAGGGTCCAAACTTCTGTCTTTAGGTGGTTATTACATCTTCACATTCGTGAACATCATAAAGCCCACTGATTTCAAAAGCCCAGATTCTTATTATCACAGCAACTCAGTTTTTGAGGTGAGAGAAAATGAGAAGTACGTTGCTGCACCACTAAAACTATGCCTGGGCCGTGCTGAAACCAAACAAAAAGAATTCACGGTGGCTAGATAGGGCTTTTTCCTACTGACTCTCCTGGGGACTCAAACAGAATCCATTTGTTTGTTTGTTTCTCAGCTTCACTTGTGTAGGTTACCTGTCCCCACACCTTCAGCTTGTAGTTTGTCTGTGTCCTTGGATCTCAAGTGAGTCTCCTGTAAGTAAGCACGTAGCTGTCTTGAGTTTTCATCCCTTCTTTTAACCCTGTGTCTTTTGTTTGCAGCAATCAGAGCCTGACCTTTTATTCTGAGGATTCAGAACTGTGCCCTTATTGCACTTAAAAAATTTTTTTTGTTATCATTGTTCTACAATCACGTGAAGAACATTATGTTTACTATGCTCCCCCCTTCAACAAGTCCCCCCCAAAAACCACTTACTGTCGCAGTCCAACAGCGTAGATGGATGCTGTAGACCACTTCACCATTTCCCCCCCCACAGACACCATTACAGTCACTGTTCATCAGCGGGTAAGATGCTATATGATCTCTACTAGTCTTCTCTGTGTTGTACAGCACTCCTCATGCCCCCTCCGACCCCATGCAATATACATGCTTATCCTAATGCCCCCATACTTTCTCCCCACACTTATCCCTCCCTTCAGACAAACCCTGCCCAGTCCTTTTCCCTTTGGTAACTTTTAGTCAACTCTCGGGTTCTGTGAGTCTGCTGCTTTTTTTTCTTCAGTTTTTCTTTTTGTTACGCTCTACACATGAGTGAAATCATTTGGTACTTGTCTTTCTCCACCTGGCCCATTTCTCCAAACATTCTACCGTCTAGCTCCATCCACGTCATTGCAAATGGTAGGATTGTTTTCTTCTTATGGCTCCTTACTGCACTTTGTAAACTGGATTTCATTCTTCCTTTTTGTTTGTAGTTTAGCTACGTGCTTTCACCATTCATCACCTGGTTATGAGCAATAGCTTTGTGTCAATCGATATGTATCTGTATCTATCTATCTATCACTCTGTCTGTATATCTATCTATCTTTCTATATATCATTCTATCTATCTCTCTATCTATCCTTCTCTGTATTTATCTATCCATCTATCTAGCTTCCTATCATATATCTATCATGTGTATCATCTATCTATCTATCATCTGTCATCTATATATATGTCTATCTATGAATCAATCATCTTTCTGTCTGCCCATCATCCTTGTGTACAGAATAGTTAACAACATCACCTAGGTCACCTCCCTGCATTATGCTTCCAAAAACATTGCAATGTCACTAGGCCGTAGGGAGATCACTGGGCTCCCTGAGACACTTGCAGATTGAGTCAGCTGCGTGTGCTTAGAAAACCAGTAAATGTTGTTGCAGTGACTTGAACCCGTATCTCTGTCCTCTGTCCTCTTTTACGTCCTTCTCGATTGCTAACTGTATTTAGCCACATTCATTGACTAAGTGCTCACTGAAGACCACAAGTATCCTTCCTCTGGGCCTGTTGTAGACAGAAAAGTATATTTAATTTTTTACTAACCACCATGTTTGAGGGACTTCGGCGTGATCACCACTGGTAGGTGGAGGGACAAATAAAAAGGAACACCTATTTCTAGACAGGATCATTTGGTAGGAAAGTGTGTGTTGTGGAGAGACGTGTTTGTTTGAGTGTCCAAACTTCCCTCTTTATATGGTTATTACTTCTTTACAATCGTGAACATCATAAAACCCACTGATTTAAAAAGCCCAGACGCATAGTTTTACAGCAATTCATTTGTTGAGGTGAGAAAAAATGTGAAGGACATTGCAGTACCACTAAATCTATACATGGGCACTGTTGAAACCAAACAAAAAGAATTCACGGTGGCTAGATAGGACTATTTTCTAGTGACTGTCTTTGGGAACTCAAACAGAATCCATTTGTTTCTTTGTTTCTCAGATTCACTTGTATAGGATACCTGTCCACGCCCATTCAGCTTGTAGAGTTTGTCTGTGCCTTTGGATCTCAAGAGAGTCTCCAGTAAGGGAGCACATAGGTGGTCTTGAGTTTTCATCAGTACTTCTAAACCTGTGTCTTTTGATTTTAGCACTCAAAGCCTGTACTTTTATTCTGATATTTGAGAGCCTTGCTCTTACTGCAATTTGAATTTTTTTTTGTTCTCATTACTACACAATCACATGCAGAACATTGTTTACTAGTCTACCCCCTTCACCAAGTCCCCACCAAATCCCAGTTACAGTCGCTGTCTGTCAGCATGTACTAAGATGCTGTAGAATCACTACTTGTCTACTCTGTGTTGTACAGCCCTACTCATGAAAACCCACCCTACACATTATACATGCTAATCCTAATGCCCCCATTCTTTTCCCCCGCCCTTATTACTCCCTTCCCAGAAACCCTACTCATACCCTTTCTCTTTGTTAACTGTTAGTCCACTCTCGTTTTCTATGAGTCTGCTGCTGTTTTTTCCTTCAGTTTTTCTTTGTTATCATACTCCACACATGAGTGAAATCATTTGGTACATGTATTTCTCCGCCTGGCCTATTTGACTGAGCAAAATACCCTCTAGCTCCATACACGTTATTGCAAAAGATAGGATTGTTTTCTTCTTATGGCTGCTTACTGCACTTTTTAAATTGGATTTCATACTTCTTTCTTGTTTGTAGTTTCACTATGTGCTTTCCCCATTGCTCTCCCGGTTATGAGCAGTAGCTTTGTGTTAATCGATATGTACCTATATCTATCTATCTGCCTGTCTATCTATCTATCAATCAATCAATCATCTTTTTGTCTGCCCATCTGTCCTTGTGTACAAAACAGTTAACCATATAGCCTGTATCACTTTCCTACATTATGCTTCCAAAAATCCTGCAAGTTATCTAGGCTGTAGGGAGAGCAGTGGGTTCACCGAGACACCTGCAGGTCGAGTCGTCCGCGTGTACCTACAAAACAGGAAAAATGGTTGTGCAGAGACTTGAACCCGTGTCTCTATCCTCTGTCCTCTTTCATCTCCTTCTAACTTGCTGTCTGTATTTAGCCACATTCATTGACTAAGTGATTCCTGAGGACCACAAGTATCCTTCCTCTGGGCCAGTTGTCGACAGAAAAGTAAACTTGTTGCTTTGCTCACCACCATGTTTGAAGGGCATCGGCGTGATCAACGCTGATAGGACGGAGGGTCAAATAAAAAGGAAAACCAATTTCTAGACAGCAGCAGTTGGGAGCTAAGAGTGTATTGTGGAGTGACGTATTTATTTGAGTGTCCAAACTTCCCTCTTTAGGTGGTTATTACACCTTCACATTCGTGAACATCATAAAGCCCACTGATTTAAAAGGCCCAGATGCTTATTATTACAGCAACTCAGTTGTTGAGGTGAGAGAAAATTAGAAGTCCGTTGCTGCACCACTAAATCTATGGCTGGGAACTGCTGAAACCAAACAAAAATAATTCACGGTGGCCAGATAGGGCTATTTTCTACTGACTGTCTCTGGGGACTCAAACAGAATCTGTTTGTTTGATTGTTTGTATTTCAGTTTCACTCTTGTAGGGTACTTGTCCACACACCTTCGGCTTGTAGTTTGTCTGTGTCCTTGGATCTCAAGTGAGTCTCCTGTAAGTAAGCACGTAGGTGTCTTGAGATTTCATCCCTTCTTTTAACCCTGTGTCTTTTGTTTGCAGCACTCAGATTCTGACCTTTTATTCTGATGATTCAGAGCTGTGCACTTATTGCACTTAAAACAATTTTTTTATCATTAATCTACAATCACGTGAAGAACATTATGTTTACTATACTCCCCCCTTCACCAAGTCCCCCCATAAAACCTCTTCAGTCGCTGTCCATCAGCGTATTTGGATGCTGTAGACCCCTTCACCATGTACCCCCCAACAGACCCCGTTACAATCGCTGTCCATCAGCGAGTAGTAAGATGCTATATGATCTCTACTAGTCTTCTCTGTGTTGTACAGTACTCCCCATGCACACCCGACACCACGCATTATACATGCTAATCCTAATGCCCCCATTCTTTGTCCCCACACTTATCCCACCCTTCAGAACCACCCTGCCCAGTCCTTTTCCCTTTGGTAACTTTTAGTCAACTCTCGGGTTCTGTGAGTCTGCTGCTATTTTTTTCCTTCAGTTTTTCTTTGCTGTTATATTCCACACATGAGTGAATTCACTTGGTACTTGTCTTTCTCCGCCTGGCCTATTTCTCTATATCCATCCACGTCATTGCAAACGGTAGGATTTGTTTTCTTCTTAAGGCTGCTTTCTGCACTTTTTAAACTGGATTTCATTCTTCCATTTTGTCTGTAGTTTACCTATGTGCTTTCACCATTCATCTACTGATTATGAGCAATAGCTTTGTATCAATCGATGTGTATCTGTATCTTCTATCTAACGGTCTGTCTGTCTATCTATGTATCTATCTAACTATGTATCTATGTATCTATCTATCTATCTTCGTATCATCTATGATGTCTATCATCTATCAATCTATGTCCCTATCTTTCTATCTTTCATCTGTCATCTGTCTACTTATCTGTCTATGAATCAATCATCTTTTTGTCTGCCCATGTATCCTTATCTACAGAACAGTTAACAACATAGCCTATGTCACTTCCCTACATTATGCTCCCAGAAATCTTGTAAGGTAACTAGGACGTAAGGAGAGCACTGGGTTCAACGAGACACTTGCAGGTCGAGTCAGCCGCGTGTGCTTAGAAAACCATTAAATGGTGTTGCAGGGACTTGAACCCGTATCTCTGTCCTCTGTCATCTTTTAACTCCTTCTCGCTTACTCACTGTATTTAGCCACATTCGTGGACTAAGTGCTCACTGAAGACCTCAAGTATCCTTCATCTGGGCCTGTTGTCGACAGAAAAGTGTACTTGGTTCTTTGCACACCACCATGTTTGAGGGACATCAGCGTGATCACTGCTGTTAGGTGGAGGAACAAATATAAAGGAACACCTATTTCGAGACAGGAGCAGTTGGGAACAAAGAATGTGTTGTGGAGTGAAGTGTTTATTTGAGGGTCCAAACTTCTGTCTTTAGGTGGTTATTACATCTTCACATTCGTGAACATCATAAAGCCCACTGATTTCAAAAGCCCAGATTCTTATTATCACAGCAACTCAGTTTTTGAGGTGAGAGAAAATGAGAAGTACGTTGCTGCACCACTAAAACTATGCCTGGGCCGTGCTGAAACCAAACAAAAAGAATTCACGGTGGCTAGATAGGGCTTTTTCCTACTGACTCTCCTGGGGACTCAAACAGAATCCATTTGTTTGTTTGTTTCTCAGCTTCACTTGTGTAGGTTACCTGTCCCCACACCTTCAGCTTGTAGTTTGTCTGTGTCCTTGGATCTCAAGTAAGTCTCCTGTAAGTAAGCACGTAGCTGTCTTGAGTTTTCATCCCTTCTTTTAACCCTGTGTCTTTTGTTTGCAGCAATCAGAGCCTGACCTTTTATTCTGAGGATTCAGAACTGTGCCCTTATTGCACTTAAAAAATTTTTTTTGTTATCATTGTTCTACAATCACGTGAAGAACATTATGTTTACTATGCTCCCCCCTTCAACAAGTCCCCCCCAAAAACCACTTACTGTCGCAGTCCAACAGCGTAGATGGATGCTGTAGACCACTTCACCATTTCCCCCCCCACAGACACCATTACAGTCACTGTTCATCAGCGGGTAAGATGCTATATGATCTCTACTAGTCTTCTCTGTGTTGTACAGCACTCCTCATGCCCCCTCCGACCCCATGCAATATACATGCTTATCCTAATGCCCCCATACTTTCTCCCCACACTTATCCCTCCCTTCAGACAAACCCTGCCCAGTCCTTTTCCCTTTGGTAACTTTTAGTCAACTCTCGGGTTCTGTGAGTCTGCTGCTTTTTTTTCTTCAGTTTTTCTTTTTGTTACGCTCTACACATGAGTGAAATCATTTGGTACTTGTCTTTCTCCACCTGGCCCATTTCTCCAAACATTCTACCGTCTAGCTCCATCCACGTCATTGCAAATGGTAGGATTGTTTTCTTCTTATGGCTCCTTACTGCACTTTGTAAACTGGATTTCATTCTTCCTTTTTGTTTGTAGTTTAGCTACGTGCTTTCACCATTCATCACCTGGTTATGAGCAATAGCTTTGTGTCAATCGATATGTATCTGTATCTATCTATCTATCACTCTGTCTGTATATCTATCTATCTTTCTATATATCATTCTATCTATCTCTCTATCTATCCTTCTCTGTATTTATCTATCCATCTATCTAGCTTCCTATCATATATCTATCATGTGTATCATCTATCTATCTATCATCTGTCATCTATATATATGTCTATCTATGAATCAATCATCTTTCTGTCTGCCCATCATCCTTGTGTACAGAATAGTTAACAACATCACCTAGGTCACCTCCCTGCATTATGCTTCCAAAAACATTGCAATGTCACTAGGCCGTAGGGAGATCACTGGGCTCCCTGAGACACTTGCAGATTGAGTCAGCTGCGTGTGCTTAGAAAACCAGTAAATGTTGTTGCAGTGACTTGAACCCGTATCTCTGTCCTCTGTCCTCTTTTACGTCCTTCTCGATTGCTAACTGTATTTAGCCACATTCATTGACTAAGTGCTCACTGAAGACCACAAGTATCCTTCCTCTGGGCCTGTTGTAGACAGAAAAGTATATTTAATTTTTTACTAACCACCATGTTTGAGGGACTTCGGCGTGATCACCACTGGTAGGTGGAGGGACAAATAAAAAGGAACACCTATTTCTAGACAGGATCATTTGGTAGGAAAGTGTGTGTTGTGGAGAGACGTGTTTGTTTGAGTGTCCAAACTTCCCTCTTTATATGGTTATTACTTCTTTACAATCGTGAACATCATAAAACCCACTGATTTAAAAAGCCCAGACGCATAGTTTTACAGCAATTCATTTGTTGAGGTGAGAAAAAATGTGAAGGACATTGCAGTACCACTAAATCTATACATGGGCACTGTTGAAATCAAACAAAAAGAATTCACGGTGGCTAGATAGGACTATTTTCTAGTGACTGTCTTTGGGAACTCAAACAGAATCCATTTGTTTCTTTGTTTCTCAGATTCACTTGTATAGGATACCTGTCCACGCCCATTCAGCTTGTAGAGTTTGTCTGTGCCTTTGGATCTCAAGAGAGTCTCCAGTAAGGGAGCACATAGGTGGTCTTGAGTTTTCATCAGTACTTCTAAACCTGTGTCTTTTGATTTTAGCACTCAAAGCCTGTACTTTTATTCTGATATTTGAGAGCCTTGCTCTTACTGCAATTTGAAATTTTTTTTGTTCTCATTACTACACAATCACATGCAGAACATTGTTTACTAGTCTACCCCCTTCACCAAGTCCCCACCAAATCCCAGTTACAGTCGCTGTCTGTCAGCATGTACTAAGATGCTGTAGAATCACTACTTGTCTACTCTGTGTTGTACAGCCCTACTCATGAAAACCCACCCTACACATTATACATGCTAATCCTAATGCCCCCATTCTTTTCCCCCGCCCTTATTACTCCCTTCCCAGAAACCCTACTCATACCCTTTCTCTTTGTTAACTGTTAGTCCACTCTCGTTTTCTATGAGTCTGCTGCTGTTTTTTCCTTCAGTTTTTCTTTGTTATCATACTCCACACATGAGTGAAATCATTTGGTACATGTATTTCTCCGCCTGGCCTATTTGACTGAGCAAAATACCCTCTAGCTCCATACACGTTATTGCAAAAGATAGGATTGTTTTCTTCTTATGGCTGCTTACTGCACTTTTTAAATTGGATTTCATACTTCTTTCTTGTTTGTAGTTTCACTATGTGCTTTCCCCATTGCTCTCCCGGTTATGAGCAGTAGCTTTGTGTTAATCGATATGTACCTATATCTATCTATCTGCCTGTCTATCTATCTATCAATCAATCAATCATCTTTTTGTCTGCCCATCTGTCCTTGTGTACAAAACAGTTAACCATATAGCCTGTATCACTTTCCTACATTATGCTTCCAAAAATCCTGCAAGGTATCTAGGCTGTAGGGAGAGCAGTGGGTTCACCGAGACACCTGCAGGTCGAGTCGTCCGCGTGTACCTACAAAACAGGAAAAATGGTTGTGCAGAGACTTGAACCCGTGTCTCTATCCTCTGTCCTCTTTCATCTCCTTCTAACTTGCTGTCTGTATTTAGCCACATTCATTGACTAAGTGATTCCTGAGGACCACAAGTATCCTTCCTCTGGGCCAGTTGTCGACAGAAAAGTAAACTTGTTGCTTTGCTCACCACCATGTTTGAAGGGCATCGGCGTGATCAACGCTGATAGGACGGAGGGTCAAATAAAAAGGAAAACCAATTTCTAGACAGCAGCAGTTGGGAGCTAAGAGTGTATTGTGGAGTGACGTATTTATTTGAGTGTCCAAACTTCCCTCTTTAGGTGGTTATTACACCTTCACATTCGTGAACATCATAAAGCCCACTGATTTAAAAGGCCCAGATGCTTATTATTACAGCAACTCAGTTGTTGAGGTGAGAGAAAATTAGAAGTCCGTTGCTGCACCACTAAATCTATGGCTGGGAACTGCTGAAACCAAACAAAAATAATTCACGGTGGCCAGATAGGGCTATGTTCTACTGACTGTCTCTGGGGACTCAAACAGAATCTGTTTGTTTGATTGTTTGTATTTCAGTTTCACTCTTGTAGGGTACTTGTCCACACACCTTCGGCTTGTAGTTTGTCTGTGTCCTTGGATCTCAAGTGAGTCTCCTGTAAGTAAGCACGTAGGTGTCTTGAGATTTCATCCCTTCTTTTAACCCTGTGTCTTTTGTTTGCAGCACTCAGATTCTGACCTTTTATTCTGATGATTCAGAGCTGTGCACTTATTGCACTTAAAACAATTTTTTTATCATTAATCTACAATCACGTGAAGAACATTATGTTTACTATACTCCCCCCTTCACCAAGTCCCCCCATAAAACCTCTTCAGTCGCTGTCCATCAGCGTATTTGGATGCTGTAGACCCCTTCATCATGTACCCCCCAACAGACCCCGTTACAATCGCTGTCCATCAGCGAGTAGTAAGATGCTATATGATCTCTACTAGTCTTCTCTGTGTTGTACAGTACTCCCCATGCACACCCGACACCACGCATTATACATGCTAATCCTAATGCCCCCATTCTTTGTCCCCACACTTATCCCACCCTTCAGAACCACCCTGCCCAGTCCTTTTCCCTTTGGTAACTTTTAGTCAACTCTCGGGTTCTGTGAGTCTGCTGCTATATTTTTCCTTCAGTTTTTCTTTGCTGTTATATTCCACACATGAGTGAATTCACTTGGTACTTGTCTTTCTCCGCCTGGCCTATTTCTCTATCTCCATCCACGTCATTGCAAACGGTAGGATTTGTTTTCTTCTTAAGGCTGCTTACTGCACTTTTTAAACTGGATTTCATTCTTCCTTTTTGTCTGTAGTTTACCTATGTGCTTTCACCATTCATCTACTGATTATGAGCAATAGCTTTGTATCAATCGATGTGTATCTGTGTCTACTATCTAACGGTCTGTCTGTCTATCTATGTATCTATCTAACTATGTATCTATGTATCTATCTATCTATCTTCGTATCATCTATCTATGATGTCTATCATCTATCAATCTATGTCCCTATCTTTCTATCTTTCATCTGTCATCTGTCTACTTATCTGTCTATGAATCAATCATCTTTTTGTCTGCCCATGTATCCTTATCTACAGAACAGTTAACAACATAGCCTATGTCACTTCCCTACATTATGCTCCCAGAAATCTTGTAAGGTAACTAGGCCGTAAGGAGAGCACTGGGTTCACCGAGACACTTGCAGGTCGAGTCAGCCGCGTGTGCTTAGAAAACCATTAAATGGTGTTGCAGGGACTTGAACCCATATCTCTGTCCTCTGTCATCTTTTACCTCCTTCTCGCTTACTCACTGTATTTAGCCGCATTCATGGACTAAGTGCTCACTGAAGACCTCAAGTATCCTTCATCGGGGCCTGTTGTCGACAGAAAAGTGTACTTGGTTCTTTGCACACCACCATGTTTGAGGGACATCGGCGTGATCACTGCTGTTAGGTGGAGGAACAAATATAAAGGAACACCTATTTCGAGACAGGAGCAGTTGGGAACAAAGAATGTGTTGTGGAGTGAAGTGTTTATTTGAGGGTCCAAACTTCTGTCTTTAGGTGGTTATTACATCTTCACATTCGTGAACATCATGAAGCTCACTGATTTCAAAAGCCCAGATTCTTATTATCACAGCAACTCAGTTTTTGAGGTGAGAGAAAATGAGAAGTACGTTGCTGCACCACTAAAACTATGCCTGGGCCGTGCTGAAACCAAACAAAAAGAATTCACGGTGGCTAGATAGGGCTTTTTCCTACTGACTCTCCTGGGGACTCAAACAGAATCCATTTGTTTGTTTGTTTCTCAGCTTCACTTGTGTAGGTTACCTGTCCCCACAACTTCAGCTTGTAGTTTGTCTGTGTCCTTGGATCTCAAGTGAGTCTCCTGTAAGTAAGCACGTAGGTGTCTTGAGTTTTCATCCCTTCTTTTAACCCTGTGTCTTTTGTTTGCAGCAATCAGAGCCTGACATTTATTCTGAGGATTCAGAACTGTGCCCTTATTGCACTTAAAAAATTTTTTTTGTTATCATTGTTCTACAATCACGTGAAGAACATTATGTTTACTATGCTCCCCCCTTCAACAAGTCCCCCCAAAAACCTCTTACTGTCGCAGTCCAACAGCGTAGATGGATGCTGTAGACCACTTCACCATTTCCCCCCCCACAGACACCATTACAGTCACTGTTCATCAGCGGGTAAGATGCTATATGATCTCTACTAGTCTTCTCTGTGTTGTACAGCACTCCTCATGCCCCCTCCGACCCCATGCAATATACATGCTTATCCTAATGCCCCCATACTTTCTCCCCACACTTATCCCTCCCTTCAGACAAACCCTGCCCAGTCCTTTTCCCTTTGGTAACTTTTAGTCAACTCTCGGGTTCTGTGAGTCTGCTGCTTTTTTTTCTTCAGTTTTTCTTTTTGTTACGCTCTACACATGAGTGAAATCATTTGGTACTTGTCTTTTTCCACCTGGCCCATTTCTCTGAACATTCTACCGTCTAGCTCCATCCACGTCATTGCAAATGGTAGGATTGTTTTCTTCTTATGGCTCCTTACTGCACTTTGTAAACTGGATTTCATTCTTCCTTTTTGTTTGTAGTTTAGCTACGTGCTTTCACCATTCATCACCTGGTTATGAGCAATAGCTTTGTGTCAATCGATATGTATCTGTATCTATCTATCTATCACTCTGTCTGTATATCTATCTTTCTATATATCATTCTATCTATCTCTCTATCTATCCTTCTCTGTTTTTATCTATCCATCTATCTAGCTTCCTATCATATATCTATCATGTGTATCATCTATCTATCTATCATCTGTCATCTATATATATGTCTATCTATGAATCAATCATCTTTCTGTCTGCCCATCATCCTTGTGTACAGAATAGTTAACAACATCACCTAGGTCACCTCCCTGCATTATGCTTCCAAAAACATTGCAATGTCACTAGGCCGTAGGGAGATCACTGGGCTCCCTGAGACACTTGCAGATTGAGTCAGCTGCGTGTGCTTAGAAAACCAGTAAATGTTGTTGCAGTGACTTGAACCCGTATCTCTGTCCTCTGTCCTCTTTTACCTCCTTCTCGATTGCTAACTGTATTTAGCCACATTCATTGACTAAGTGCTCACTGAAGACCACAAGTATCCTTCCTCTGGGCCTGTTGTAGACAGAAAAGTATACTTAATTTTTTACTAACCACCATGTTTGAGGGACGTCGGCGTGATCACCACTGGTAGGTGGAGGGACAAATAAAAAGGAACACCTATTTCTAGACAGGATCATTTGGTAGGAAAGTGTGTGTTGTGGAGAGACGTGTTTGTTTGAGTGTCCAAACTTCCCTCTTTATATGGTTATTACTTCTTTACAATCGTGAACATCATAAAACCCACTGATTTAAAAAGCCCAGACGCATAGTTTTACAGCAATTCATTTGTTGAGGTGAGAAAAAATGTGAAGGACATTGCAGTACCACTAAATCTATACATGGGCACTGTTGAAACCAAACAAAAAGAATTCACGGTGGCTAGATAGGACTATTTTCTAGTGACTGTCTTTGGGATCTCAAACAGAATCCATTTGTTTCTTTGTTTCTCAGATTCACTTGTATAGGATACCTGTCCACGCCCATTCAGCTTGTAGAGTTTGTCTGTGCCTTTGGATCTCAAGAGAGTCTCCAGTAAGGGAGCACATAGGTGGTCTTGAGTTTTCATCAGTACTTCTAAACCTGTGTCTTTTGATTTTAGCACTCAAAGCCTGTACTTTTATTCTGATATTTGAGAGCCTTGCTCTTACTGCAATTTGAAATTTTTTTGTTCTCATTAATACACAATCACATGCAGAACATTGTTTACTAGTCTACCCCCTTCACCAATTCCCCACCAAATCCCAGTTACAGTCGCTGTCTGTCAGCATGTACTAAGATGCTGTAGAATCACTACTTGTCTACTCTGTGTTGTACAGCCCTACTCATGAAAACCCACCCTACACATTATACATGCTAATCCTAATGCCCCCATTCTTTTCCCCCGCCCTCATTACTCCCTTCCCAGAAACCCTACTCATACCCTTTCTCTTTGTTAACTGTTAGTCCACTCTCGTTTTCTATGAGTCTGCTGCTGTTTTTTCCTTCAGTTTTTCTTTGTTATCATACTCCACACATGAGTGAAATCATTTGGTACATGTATTTCTCCGCCTGGCCTATTTGACTGAGCAAAATACCCTCTAGCTCCATACACGTTATTGCAAAAGATAGGATTGTTTTCTTCTTATGGCTGCTTACTGCACTTTTTAAATTGGATTTCATACTTCTTTCTTGTTTGTAGTTTCACTATGTGCTTTCCCCATTTCTCTCCCGGTTATGAGCAGTAGCTTTGTGTTAATCGATATGTACCTATATCTATCTATCTGCCTGTCTATCTATCTATCAATCAATCAATCATCTTTTTGTCTGCCCATCTGTCCTTGTGTACAAAACAGTTAACCATATAGCCTGTATCACTTTCCTACATTATGCTTCCAAAAATCCTGCAAGGTATCTAGGCTGTAGGGAGAGCAGTGGGTTCACCGAGACACCTGCAGGTCGAGTCGTCCGCGTGTACCTACAAAACAGGAAAAATGGTTGTGCAGAGACTTGAACCCGTGTCTCTATCCTCTGTCCTCTTTCATCTCCTTCTAACTTGCTGTCTGTATTTAGCCACATTCATTGAGTAAGTGACTCCTGAGGACCACAAGTATCCTTCCTCTGGGCCAGTTGTCGACAGAAAAGTAAACTTGTTGCTTTGCTCACCACCATGTTTGAAGGGCATCGGCGTGATCAACGCTGATAGGACGGAGGGTCAAATAAAAAGGAAAACCAATTTCTAGACAGCAGCAGTTGGGAGCTAAGAGTGTATTGTGGAGTGACGTATTTATTTGAGTGTCCAAACTTCCCTCTTTAGGTGGTTATTACACCTTCACATTCGTGAACATCATAAAGCCCACTGATTTAAAAGGCCCAGATGCTTATTATTACAGCAACTCAGTTGTTGAGGTGAGAGAAAATTAGAAGTCCATTGCTGCACCACTAAATCTATGGCTGGGAACTGCTGAAACCAAACAAAAATAATTCACGGTGGCCAGATAGGGCTATTTTCTACTGACTGTCTCTGGGGACTCAAACAGAATCTGTTTGTTTGATTGTTTGTATTTCAGTTTCACTCTTGTAGGGTACTTGTCCACACACCTTCGGCTTGTAGTTTGTCTGTGTCCTTGGATCTCAAGTGAGTCTCCTGTAAGTAAGCACGTAGGTGTCTTGAGATTTCATCCCTTCTTTTAACCCTGTGTCTTTTGTTTGCAGCACTCAGATTCTGACCTTTTATTCTGATGATTCAGAGCTGTGCACTTATTGCACTTAAAACAATTTTTTTATCATTAATCTACAATCACGTGAAGAACATTATGTTTACTATACTCCCCCCTTCACCAAGTCCCCCCATAAAACCTCTTCAGTCGCTGTCCATCAGCGTATTTGGATGCTGTAGACCCCTTCACCATGTACCCCCCAACAGACCCCGTTACAATCGCTGTCCATCAGCGAGTAGTAAGATGCTATATGATCTCTACTAGTCTTCTCTGTGTTGTACAGTACTCCCCATGCACACCCGACACCACGCATTATACATGCTAATCCTAATGAACCAATTCTTTGTCCCCACACTTATCCCACCCTTCAGAACCACCCTGCACAGTCCTTTTCCCTTTGGTAACTTTTAGTCAACTCTCGGGTTCTGTGAGTCTGCTGCTATTTTTTTCCTTCAGTTTTTCTTTGCTGTTATATTCCACACATGAGTGAATTCACTTGGTACTTGTCTTTCTCCGCCTGGCCTATTTCTCTATATCCATCCACGTCATTGCAAACGGTAGGATTTGTTTTCTTCTTAAGGCTGCTTTCTGCACTTTTTAAACTGGATTTCATTCTTCCTTTTTGTCTGTAGTTTACCTATGTGCTTTCACCATTCATCTACTGATTATGAGAATAGCTTTGTATCAATCGATGTGTATCTGTATCTTCTATCTAACGGTCTGCCTGTCTATCAATGTATCTATCTAACTATGTATCTATGTATCTATTTATCTATCTTCGTATCATCTATGATGTCTATCATCTATCAATCTATGTCCCTATCTTTCTATCTTTCATCTGTCATCTGTCTACTTATCTGTCTATGAATCAATCATCTTTTTGTCTGCCCATGTATCCTTATCTACAGAACAGTTAACAACATAGCCTATGTCACTTCCCTACATTATGCTCCCAGAAATCTTGTAAGGTAACTAGGACGTAAGGAGAGCACTGGGTTCACCGAGACACTTGCAGGTCGAGTCAGCCGCGTGTGCTTAGAAAACCATTAAATGGTGTTGTAGGGACTTGAACCCGTATCTCTGTAATCTGTCATCTTTTAACTCCTTCTCGCTTACTCACTGTATTTAGCCACATTCGTGGACTAAGTGCTCACTGAAGACCTCAAGTATCCTTCATCTGGGCCTGTTGTCGACAGAAAAGTGTACTTGGTTCTTTGCACACCACCATGTTTGAGGGACATCGGCGTGATCACTGCTGTTAGGTGGAGGAACAAATATAAAGGAACACCTATTTCGAGACAGGAGCAGTTGGGAACAAAGAATGTGTTGTGGAGTGAAGTGTTTATTTGAGGGTCCAAACTTCTGTCTTTAGGTGGTTATTACATCTTCACATTCGTGAACATCATAAAGCCCACTGATTTCAAAAGCCCAGATTCTTATTATCACAGCAACTCAGTTTTTGAGGTGAGAGAAAATGAGAAGTACGTTGCTGCACCACTAAAACTATGCCTGGGCCGTGCTGAAACCAAACAAAAAGAATTCACGGTGGCTAGATAGGGCTTTTTCCTACTGACTCTCCTGGGGACTCAAACAGAATCCATTTGTTTGTTTGTTTCTCAGCTTCACTTGTGTAGGTTACCTGTCCCCACACCTTCAGCTTGTAGTTTGTCTGTGTCCTTGGATCTCAAGTGAGTCTCCTGTAAGTAAGCACGTAGCTGTCTTGAGTTTTCATCCCTTCTTTTAACCCTGTGTCTTTTGTTTGCAGCAATCAGAGCCTGACCTTTTATTCTGAGGATTCAGAACTGTGCCCTTAATGCACTTAAAAAATTTTATTTGTTATCATTGTTCTACAATCACGTGAAGAACATTATGTTTACTATGATCCCCCCTTCAACAAGTCCCCCCCAAAAACCTCTTACTGTCGCAGTATAACAGCGTAGATGGATGCTGTAGACCACTTCACCATTTCCCCCCCCACAGACACCATTACAGTCACTGTTCATCAGCGGGTAAGATGCTATATGATCTCTACTAGTCTTCTCTGTGTTGTACAGCACTCCTCATGCCCCCTCCGACCCCATGCAATATACATGCTTATCCTAATGCCCCCATACTTTCTCCCCACACTTATCCCTCCCTTCAGACAAACCCTGCCCAGTCCTTTTCCCTTTGGTAACTTTTAGTCAACTCTCGGGTTCTGTGAGTCTGCTGCTTTTTTTTCTTCAGTTTTTCTTTTTGTTACGCTCTACACATGAGTGAAATCATTTGGTACTTGTCTTTTTCCACCTGGCCCATTTCTCTGAACATTCTACCGTCTAGCTCCATCCACGTCATTGCAAATGGTAGGATTGTTTTCTTCTTATGGCTCCTTACTGCACTTTGTAAACTGGATTTCATTCTTCCTTTTTGTTTGTAGTTTAGCTACGTGCTTTCACCATTCATCACCTGGTTATGAGCAATAGCTTTGTGTCAATCGATATGTATCTGTATCTATCTATCTATCACTCTGTCTGTATATCTATCTATCTTTCTATATATCATTCTATCTATCTCTCTATCTATCCTTCTCTGTATTTATCTATCCATCTATCTAGCTTCCTATCATATATCTATCATGTGTATCATCTATCTATCTATCATCTGTCATCTATATATATGTCTATCTATGAATCAATCATCTTTCTGTCTGCCCATCATCCTTGTGTACAGAATAGTTAACAACATCACCTAGGTCACCTCCCTGCATTATGCTTCCAAAAACATTGCAATGTCACTAGGCCGTAGGGAGATCACTGGGCTCCCTGAGACACTTGCAGATTGAGTCAGCTGCGTGTGCTTAGAAAACCAGTAAATGTTGTTGCAGTGACTTGAACCCGTATCTCTGTCCTCTGTCCTCTTTTACCTCCTTCTCGATTGCTAACTGTATTTAGCCACATTCATTGACTAAGTGCTCACTGAAGACCACAAGTATCCTTCCTCTGGGCCTGTTGTAGACAGAAAAGTATACTTAATTTTTTACTAACCACCATGTTTGAGGGACGTCGGCGTGATCACCACTGGTAGGTGGAGGGACAAATAAAAAGGAACACCTATTTCTAGACAGGATCATTTGGTAGGAAAGTGTGTGTTGTGGAGAGACGTGTTTGTTTGAGTGTCCAAACTTCCCTCTTTATATGGTTATTACTTCTTTACAATCGTGAACATCATAAAACCCACTGATTTAAAAAGCCCAGACGCATAGTTTTACAGCAATTCATTTGTTGAGGTGAGAAAAAATGTGAAGGACATTGCAGTACCACTAAATCTATACATGGGCACTGTTGAAACCAAACAAAAAGAATTCACGGTGGCTAGATAGGACTATTTTCTAGTGACTGTCTTTGGGAACTCAAACAGAATCCATTTGTTTCTTTGTTTCTCAGATTCACTTGTATAGGATACCTGTCCACGCCCATTCAGCTTGTAGAGTTTGTCTGTGCCTTTGGATCTCAAGAGAGTCTCCAGTAAGGGAGCACATAGGTGGTCTTGAGTTTTCATCAGTACTTCTAAACCTGTGTCTTTTGATTTTAGCACTCAAAGCCTGTACTTTTATTCTGATATTTGAGAGCCTTGCTCTTACTGCAATTTGAAATTTTTTTTGTTCTCATTAATACACAATCACATGCAGAACATTGTTTACTAGTCTACCCCCTTCACCAAGTCCCCACCAAATCCCAGTTACAGTCGCTGTCTGTCAGCATGTACTAAGATGCTGTAGAATCACTACTTGTCTACTCTGTGTTGTACAGCCCTACTCATGAAAACCCACCCTACACATTATACATGCTAATCCTAATGCCCCCATTCTTTTCCCCCGCCCTTATTACTCCCTTCCCAGAAACCCTACTCATACCCTTTCTCTTTGTTAACTGTTAGTCCACTCTCGTTTTCTGTGAGTCTGCTGCTGTTTTTTCCTTCAGTTTTTCTTTGTTATCATACTCCACACATGAGTGAAATCATTTGGTACATGTATTTCTCCGCCTGGCCTGTTTGACTGAGCAAAATACCCTCTAGCTCCATACACGTTATTGCAAAAGATAGGATTGATTTCTTCTTATGGCTGCTTACTGCACTTTTTAAATTGGATTTCATACTTCTTTCTTGTTTGTAGTTTCACTATGTGCTTTCCCCATTTCTCTCCCGGTTATGAGCAGTAGCTTTGTGTTAATCGATATGTACCTATATCTATCTATCTGCCTGTCTATCTATCTATCAATCAATCAATCATCTTTTTGTCTGCCCATCTGTCCTTGTGTACAAAACAGTTAACCATATAGCCTGTATCACTTTCCTACATTATGCTTCCAAAAATCCTGCAAGGTATCTAGGCTGTAGGGAGAGCAGTGGGTTCACCGAGACACCTGCAGGTCGAGTCGTCCGCGTGTACCTACAAAACAGGAAAAATGGTTGTGCAGAGACTTGAACCCGTGTCTCTATCCTCTGTCCTCTTTCATCTCCTTCTAACTTGCTGTCTGTATTTAGCCACATTCATTGAGTAAGTGACTCCTGAGGACCACAAGTATCCTTCCTCTGGGCCAGTTGTCGACAGAAAAGTAAACTTGTTGCTTTGCTCACCACCATGTTTGAAGGGCATCGGCGTGATCAACGCTGATAGGACGGAGGGTCAAATAAAAAGGAAAACCAATTTCTAGACAGCAGCAGTTGGGAGCTAAGAGTGTATTGTGGAGTGACGTATTTATTTGAGTGTCCAAACTTCCCTCTTTAGGTGGTTATTACACCTTCACATTCGTGAACATCATAAAGCCCACTGATTTAAAAGGCCCAGATGCTTATTATTACAGCAACTCAGTTGTTGAGGTGAGAGAAAATTAGAAGTCCATTGCTGCACCACTAAATCTATGGCTGGGAACTGCTGAAACCAAACAAAAATAATTCACGGTGGCCAGATAGGGCTATTTTCTACTGACTGTCTCTGGGGACTCAAACAGAATCTGTTTGTTTGATTGTTTGTATTTCAGTTTCACTCTTGTAGGGTACTTGTCCACACACCTTCGGCTTGTAGTTTGTCTGTGTCCTTGGATCTCAAGTGAGTCTCCTGTAAGTAAGCACGTAGGTGTCTTGAGATTTCATCCCTTCTTTTAACCCTGTGTCTTTTGTTTGCAGCACTCAGATTCTGACCTTTTATTCTGATGATTCAGAGCTGTGCACTTATTGCACTTAAAACAATTTTTTTATCATTAATCTACAATCACGTGAAGAACATTATGTTTACTATACTCCCCCCTTCACCAAGTCCCCCCATAAAACCTCTTCAGTCGCTGTCCATCAGCGTATTTGGATGCTGTAGACCCCTTCACCATGTACCCCCCAACAGACCCCGTTACAATCGCTGTCCATCAGCGAGTAGTAAGATGCTATATGATCTCTACTAGTCTTCTCTGTGTTGTACAGTACTCCCCATGCACACCCGACACCACGCATTATACATGCTAATCCTAATGAACCAATTCTTTGTCCCCACACTTATCCCACCCTTCAGAACCACCCTGCACAGTCCTTTTCCCTTTGGTAACTTTTAGTCAACTCTCGGGTTCTGTGAGTCTGCTGCTATTTTTTTCCTTCAGTTTTTCTTTGCTGTTATATTCCACACATGAGTGAATTCACTTGGTACTTGTCTTTCTCCGCCTGGCCTATTTCTCTATATCCATCCACGTCATTGCAAACGGTAGGATTTGTTTTCTTCTTAAGGCTGCTTTCTGCACTTTTTAAACTGGATTTCATTCTTCCTTTTTGTCTGTAGTTTACCTATGTGCTTTCACCATTCATCTACTGATTATGAGAATAGCTTTGTATCAATCGATGTGTATCTGTATCTTCTATCTAACGGTCTGCCTGTCTATCAATGTATCTATCTAACTATGTATCTATGTATCTATTTATCTATCTTCGTATCATCTATGATGTCTATCATCTATCAATCTATGTCCCTATCTTTCTATCTTTCATCTGTCATCTGTCTACTTATCTGTCTATGAATCAATCATCTTTTTGTCTGCCCATGTATCCTTATCTACAGAACAGTTAACAACATAGCCTATGTCACTTCCCTACATTATGCTCCCAGAAATCTTGTAAGGTAACTAGGACGTAAGGAGAGCACTGGGTTCACCGAGACACTTGCAGGTCGAGTCAGCCGCGTGTGCTTAGAAAACCATTAAATGGTGTTGTAGGGACTTGAACCCGTATCTCTGTAATCTGTCATCTTTTAACTCCTTCTCGCTTACTCACTGTATTTAGCCACATTCGTGGACTAAGTGCTCACTGAAGACCTCAAGTATCCTTCATCTGGGCCTGTTGTCGACAGAAAAGTGTACTTGGTTCTTTGCACACCACCATGTTTGAGGGACATCGGCGTGATCACTGCTGTTAGGTGGAGGAACAAATATAAAGGAACACCTATTTCGAGACAGGAGCAGTTGGGAACAAAGAATGTGTTGTGGAGTGAAGTGTTTATTTGAGGGTCCAAACTTCTGTCTTTAGGTGGTTATTACATCTTCACATTCGTGAACATCATAAAGCCCACTGATTTCAAAAGCCCAGATTCTTATTATCACAGCAACTCAGTTTTTGAGGTGAGAGAAAATGAGAAGTACGTTGCTGCACCACTAAAACTATGCCTGGGCCGTGCTGAAACCAAACAAAAAGAATTCACGGTGGCTAGATAGGGCTTTTTCCTACTGACTCTCCTGGGGACTCAAACAGAATCCATTTGTTTGTTTGTTTCTCAGCTTCACTTGTGTAGGTTACCTGTCCCCACACCTTCAGCTTGTAGTTTGTCTGTGTCCTTGGATCTCAAGTGAGTCTCCTGTAAGTAAGCACGTAGCTGTCTTGAGTTTTCATCCCTTCTTTTAACCCTGTGTCTTTTGTTTGCAGCAATCAGAGCCTGACCTTTTATTCTGAGGATTCAGAACTGTGCCCTTAATGCACTTAAAAAATTTTATTTGTTATCATTGTTCTACAATCACGTGAAGAACATTATGTTTACTATGATCCCCCCTTCAACAAGTCCCCCCCAAAAACCTCTTACTGTCGCAGTATAACAGCGTAGATGGATGCTGTAGACCACTTCACCATTTCCCCCCCCACAGACACCATTACAGTCACTGTTCATCAGCGGGTAAGATGCTATATGATCTCTACTAGTCTTCTCTGTGTTGTACAGCACTCCTCATGCCCCCTCCGACCCCATGCAATATACATGCTTATCCTAATGCCCCCATACTTTCTCCCCACACTTATCCCTCCCTTCAGACAAACCCTGCCCAGTCCTTTTCCCTTTGGTAACTTTTAGTCAACTCTCGGGTTCTGTGAGTCTGCTGCTTTTTTTTCTTCAGTTTTTCTTTTTGTTACGCTCTACACATGAGTGAAATCATTTGGTACTTGTCTTTTTCCACCTGGCCCATTTCTCTGAACATTCTACCGTCTAGCTCCATCCACGTCATTGCAAATGGTAGGATTGTTTTCTTCTTATGGCTCCTTACTGCACTTTGTAAACTGGATTTCATTCTTCCTTTTTGTTTGTAGTTTAGCTACGTGCTTTCACCATTCATCACCTGGTTATGAGCAATAGCTTTGTGTCAATCGATATGTATCTGTATCTATCTATCTATCACTCTGTCTGTATATCTATCTATCTTTCTATATATCATTCTATCTATCTCTCTATCTATCCTTCTCTGTATTTATCTATCCATCTATCTAGCTTCCTATCATATATCTATCATGTGTATCATCTATCTATCTATCATCTGTCATCTATATATATGTCTATCTATGAATCAATCATCTTTCTGTCTGCCCATCATCCTTGTGTACAGAATAGTTAACAACATCACCTAGGTCACCTCCCTGCATTATGCTTCCAAAAACATTGCAATGTCACTAGGCCGTAGGGAGATCACTGGGCTCCCTGAGACACTTGCAGATTGAGTCAGCTGCGTGTGCTTAGAAAACCAGTAAATGTTGTTGCAGTGACTTGAACCCGTATCTCTGTCCTCTGTCCTCTTTTACCTCCTTCTCGATTGCTAACTGTATTTAGCCACATTCATTGACTAAGTGCTCACTGAAGACCACAAGTATCCTTCCTCTGGGCCTGTTGTAGACAGAAAAGTATACTTAATTTTTTACTAACCACCATGTTTGAGGGACGTCGGCGTGATCACCACTGGTAGGTGGAGGGACAAATAAAAAGGAACACCTATTTCTAGACAGGATCATTTGGTAGGAAAGTGTGTGTTGTGGAGAGACGTGTTTGTTTGAGTGTCCAAACTTCCCTCTTTATATGGTTATTACTTCTTTACAATCGTGAACATCATAAAACCCACTGATTTAAAAAGCCCAGACGCATAGTTTTACAGCAATTCATTTGTTGAGGTGAGAAAAAATGTGAAGGACATTGCAGTACCACTAAATCTATACATGGGCACTGTTGAAACCAAACAAAAAGAATTCACGGTGGCTAGATAGGACTATTTTCTAGTGACTGTCTTTGGGAACTCAAACAGAATCCATTTGTTTCTTTGTTTCTCAGATTCACTTGTATAGGATACCTGTCCACGCCCATTCAGCTTGTAGAGTTTGTCTGTGCCTTTGGATCTCAAGAGAGTCTCCAGTAAGGGAGCACATAGGTGGTCTTGAGTTTTCATCAGTACTTCTAAACCTGTGTCTTTTGATTTTAGCACTCAAAGCCTGTACTTTTATTCTGATATTTGAGAGCCTTGCTCTTACTGCAATTTGAAATTTTTTTTGTTCTCATTAATACACAATCACATGCAGAACATTGTTTACTAGTCTACCCCCTTCACCAAGTCCCCACCAAATCCCAGTTACAGTCGCTGTCTGTCAGCATGTACTAAGATGCTGTAGAATCACTACTTGTCTACTCTGTGTTGTACAGCCCTACTCATGAAAACCCACCCTACACATTATACATGCTAATCCTAATGCCCCCATTCTTTTCCCCCGCCCTTATTACTCCCTTCCCAGAAACCCTACTCATACCCTTTCTCTTTGTTAACTGTTAGTCCACTCTCGTTTTCTGTGAGTCTGCTGCTGTTTTTTCCTTCAGTTTTTCTTTGTTATCATACTCCACACATGAGTGAAATCATTTGGTACATGTATTTCTCCGCCTGGCCTGTTTGACTGAGCAAAATACCCTCTAGCTCCATACACGTTATTGCAAAAGATAGGATTGATTTCTTCTTATGGCTGCTTACTGCACTTTTTAAATTGGATTTCATACTTCTTTCTTGTTTGTAGTTTCACTATGTGCTTTCCCCATTTCTCTCCCGGTTATGAGCAGTAGCTTTGTGTTAATCGATATGTACCTATATCTATCTATCTGCCTGTCTATCTATCTATCAATCAATCAATCATCTTTTTGTCTGCCCATCTGTCCTTGTGTACAAAACAGTTAACCATATAGCCTGTATCACTTTCCTACATTATGCTTCCAAAAATCCTGCAAGGTATCTAGGCTGTAGGGAGAGCAGTGGGTTCACCGAGACACCTGCAGGTCGAGTCGTCCGCGTGTACCTACAAAACAGGAAAAATGGTTGTGCAGAGACTTGAACCCGTGTCTCTATCCTCTGTCCTCTTTCATCTCCTTCTAACTTGCTGTCTGTATTTAGCCACATTCAATGACTAAGTGACTCCTGAGGACCACAAGTATCCTTGCTCTGGGCCAGTTGTCGACAGAAAAGTAAACTTGTTGCTTTGCTCACCACCATGTTTGAAGGGCATCGGCGTGATCAACGCTGATAGGACGGAGGGTCAAATAAAAAGGAAAACCAATTTCTAGACAGCAGCAGTTGGGAGCTAAGAGTCTATTGTGGAGTGACGTATTTATTTGAGTGTCCAAACTTCCCTCTTTAGGTGGTTATTACACCTTCACATTCGTGAACATCATAAAGCCCACTGATTTAAAAGGCCCAGATGCTTATTATTACAGCAACTCAGTTGTTGAGGTGAGAGAAAATTAGAAGTCCGTTGCTGCACCACTAAATCTATGGCTGGGAACTGCTGAAACCAAACAAAAATAATTCACGGTGGCCAGATAGGGCTATTTTCTACTGACTGTCTCTGGGGACTCAAACAGAATCTGTTTGTTTGATTGTTTGTATTTCAGTTTCACTCTTGTAGGGTACTTGTCCACACACCTTCGGCTTGTAGTTTGTCTGTGTCCTTGGATCTCAAGTGAGTCTCCTGTAAGTAAGCACGTAGGTGTCTTGAGATTTCATCCCTTCTTTTAACCCTGTGTCTTTTGTTTGCAGCACTCAGATTCTGACCTTTTATTCTGATGATTCAGAGCTGTGCACTTATTGCACTTAAAACAATTTTTTTATCATTAATCTACAATCACGTGAAGAACATTATGTTTACTATACTCCCCCCTTCACCAAGTCCCCCCATAAAACCTCTTCAGTCGCTGTCCATCAGCGTATTTGGATGCTGTAGACCCCTTCACCATGTACCCCCCAACAGACCCCGTTACAATCGCTGTCCATCAGCGAGTAGTAAGATGCTATATGATCTCTACTAGTCTTCTCTGTGTTGTACAGTACTCCCCATGCACACCCGACACCACGCATTATACATGCTAATGCTAATGCCCCCATTCTTTGTCCCCACACTTATCCCACCCTTCAGAACCACCCTGCCCAGTCCTTTTCCCTTTGGTAACTTTTAGTCAACTCTCGGGTTCTGTGAGTCTGCTGCTATTTTTTTCCTTCAGTTTTTCTTTGCTGTTATATTCCACACATGAGTGAATTCACTTGGTACTTGTCTTTCTCCGCCTGGCCTATTTCTCTATCTCCATCCACGTCATTGCAAACGGTAGGATTTGTTTTCTTCTTAAGGCTGCTTTCTGCACTTTTTAAACTGGATTTCATTCTTCCTTTTTGTCTGTAGTTTACCTATGTGCTTTCACCATTCATCTACTGATTATGAGCAATAGCTTTGTATCAATCGATGTGTATCTGTGTCTTCTATCTAATGGTCTGTCTGTCTATCTATGTATCTATCTAACTATGTATCTATGTATCTATCTATCTATCTTCGTATCATCTATCTATGATGTCTATCATCTATCAATCTATGTCCCTATCTTTCTATTTTTCATCTGTCATCTGTCTACTTATCTGTCTATGAATCAATCATCTTTTTGTCTGCCCATGTATCCTTATCTACAGAACAGTTAACAACATAGCCTATGTCACTTCCCTACATTATGCTCCCAGAAATCTTGTAAGGTAACTAGGACGTAAGGAGAGCACTGGGTTCACCGAGACACTTGCAGGTCGAGTCAGCCGCGTGTGCTTAGAAAACCATTAAATGGTGTTGCAGGGACTTGAACCCGTATCTCTGTCCTCTGTCATCTTTTAACTCCTTCTCGCTTACTCACTGTATTTAGCCACATTCGTGGACTAAGTGCTCACTGAAGACCTCAAGTATCCTTCATCTGGGCCTGTTGTCGACAGAAAAGTGTACTTGGTTCTTTGCACACCACCATGTTTGAGGGACATTGGCGTGATCACTGCTGTTAGGTGGAGGAACAAATATAAAGGAACACCTATTTCGAGACAGGAGCAGTTGGGAACAAAGAATGTGTTGTGGAGTGAAGTGTTTATTTGAGGGTCCAAACTTCTGTCTTTAGGTGGTTATTACATCTTCACATTCGTGAATATCATAAAGCCCACTGATTTCAAAAGCCCAGATTCTTATTATCACAGCAACTCAGTTTTTGAGGTGAGAGAAAATGAGAAGTACGTTGCTGCACCACTAAAACTATGCCTGGGCCATGCTGAAACCAAACAAAAAGAATTCACGGTGGCTAGATAGGGCTTTTTCCTACTGACTCTCCTGGGGACTCAAACAGAATCCATTTGTTTGTTTGTTTCTCAGCTTCACTTGTGTAGGTTACCTGTCCCCACACCTTCAGCTTGTAGTTTGTCTGTGTCCTTGGATCTCAAGTGAGTCTCCTGTAAGTAAGCACGTAGCTGTCTTGAGTTTTCATCCCTTCTTTTAACCCTGTGTCTTTTGTTTGCAGCAATCAGAGCCTGACCTTTTATTCTGAGGATTCAGAACTGTGCCCTTATTGCACTTAAAAAATTTTTTTTGTTATCATTGTTCTACAATCACGTGAAGAACATTATGTTTACTATGCTCCCACCTTCAACAAGTCCCCCCCAAAAACCTTTTACTGTCGCAGTCCAACAGCGTAGATGGATGCTGTAGACCACTTCACCATTTCCCCCCCCCACAGACACCATTACAGTCACTGTTCATCAGCGGGTAAGATGCTATATGATCTCTACTAGTCTTCTCTGTGTTGTACAGCACTCCTCATGCCCCCTCCGACCCCATGCAATATACATGCTTATCCTAATGCCCCCATACTTTCTCCCCACACTTATCCCTCCCTTCAGACAAACCCTGCCCAGTCCTTTTCCCTTTGGTAACTTTTAGTCAACTCTCGGGTTCTGTGAGTCTGCTGCTTTTTTTTCTTCAGTTTTTCTTTTTGTTACGCTCTACACATGAGTGAAATCATTTGGTACTTGTCTTTTTCCACCTGGCCCATTTCTCTGAACATTCTACCGTCTAGCTCCATCCACGTCATTGCAAATGGTAGGATTGTTTTCTTCTTATGGCTCCTTACTGCACTTTGTAAACTGGATTTCATTCTTCCTTTTTGTTTGTATTTTAGCTACGTGCTTTCACCATTCATCACCTGGTTATGAGCAATAGCTTTGTGTCAATCGATATGTATCTGTATCTATCTATCTATCACTCTGTCTGTATATCTATCTATCTTTCTATATATCATTCTATCTATCTCTCTATCTATCCTTCTCTGTATTTATCTATCCATCTATCTAGCTTCCTATCATATATCTATCATGTGTATCATCTATCTATCTATCATCTGTCATCTATATATATGTCTATCTATGAATCAATCATCTTTCTGTCTGCCCATCATCCTTGTGTACAGAATAGTTAACAACATCACCTAGGTCACCTCCCTGCATTATGCTTCCAAAAACATTGCAATGTCACTAGGCCGTAGGGAGATCACTGGGCTCCCTGAGACACTTGCAGATTGAGTCAGCTGCGTGTGCTTAGAAAACCAGTAAATGTTGTTGCAGTGACTTGAACCCGTATCTCTGTCCTCTGTCCTCTTTTACCTCCTTCTCGATTGCTAACTGTATTTAGCCACATTCATTGACTAAGTGCTCACTGAAGACCACAAGTATCCTTCCTCTGGGCCTGTTGTAGACAGAAAAGTATACTTAATTTTTTACTAACCACCATGTTTGAGGGACGTCGGCGTGATCACCACTGGTAGGTGGAGGGACAAATAAAAAGGAACACCTATTTCTAGACAGGATCATTGGGTAGGAAAGTGTGTGTTGTGGAGAGACGTGTTTGTTTGAGTGTCCAAACTTCCCTCTTTATATGGTTATTACTTCTTTACAATCGTGAACATCATAAAACCCACTGATTTAAAAAGCCCAGACGCATAGTTTTACAGCAATTCATTTGTTGAGGTGAGAAAAAATGTGAAGGACATTGCAGTACCACTAAATCTATACATGGGCACTGTTGAAACCAAACAAAAAGAATTCACGGTGGCTAGATAGGACTATTTTCTAGTGACTGTCTTTGGGAACTCAAACAGAATCCATTTGTTTCTTTGTTTCTCAGATTCACTTGTATAGGATACCTGTCCACGCCCATTCAGCTTGTAGAGTTTGTCTGTGCCTTTGGATCTCAAGAGAGTCTCCAGTAAGGGAGCACATAGGTGGTCTTGAGTTTTCATCAGTACTTCTAAACCTGTGTCTTTTGATTTTAGCACTCAAAGCCTGTACTTTTATTCTGATATTTGAGAGCCTTGCTCTTACTGCAATTTGAAATTTTTTTTGTTCTCATTAATACACAATCACATGCAGAACATTGTTTACTAGTCTACCCCCTTCACCAAGTCCCCACCAAATCCCAGTTACAGTCGCTGTCTGTCAGCATGTACTAAGATGCTGTAGAATCACTACTTGTCTACTCTGTGTTGTACAGCCCTACTCATGAAAACCCACCCTACACATTATACATGCTAATCCTAATGCCCCCATTCTTTTCCCCCGCCCTTATTACTCCCTTCCCAGAAACCCTACTCATACCCTTTCTCTTTGTTAACTGTTAGTCCACTCTCGTTTTCTGTGAGTCTGCTGCTGTTTTTTCCTTCAGTTTTTCTTTGTTATCATACTCCACACATGAGTGAAATCATTTGGTACATGTATTTCTCCGCCTGGCCTATTTGACTGAGCAAAATACCCTCTAGCTCCATACACGTTATTGCAAAAGATAGGATTGTTTTCTTCTTATGGCTGCTTACTGCACTTTTTAAATTGGATTTCATACTTCTTTCTTGTTTGTAGTTTCACTATGTGCTTTCCCCATTGCTCTCCCGGTTATGAGCAGTAGCTTTGTGTTAATCGATATGTACCTATATCTATCTATCTGCCTGTCTATCTATCTATCAATCAATCAATCATCTTTTTGTCTGCCCATCTGTCCTTGTGTACAAAACAGTTAACCATATAGCCTGTATCACTTTCCTACATTATGCTTCCAAAAATCCTGCAAGGTATCTAGGCTGTAGGGAGAGCAGTGGGTTCACCGAGACACCTGCAGGTCGAGTCGTCCGCGTGTACCTACAAAACAGGAAAAATGGTTGTGCAGAGACTTGAACCCGTGTCTCTATCCTCTGTCCTCTTTCATCTCCTTCTAACTTGCTGTCTGTATTTAGCCACATTCATTGACTAAGTGACTCCTGAGGACCACAAGTATCCTTGCTCTGGGCCAGTTGTCGACAGAAAAGTAAACTTGTTGCTTTGCTCACCACCATGTTTGAAGGGCATCGGCGTGATCAACGCTGATAGGACGGAGGGTCAAATAAAAAGGAAAACCAATTTCTAGACAGCAGCAGTTGGGAGCTAAGAGTCTATTGTGGAGTGACGTATTTATTTGAGTGTCCAAACTTCCCTCTTTAGGTGGTTATTACACCTTCACATTCGTGAACATCATAAAGCCCACTGATTTAAAAGGCCCAGATGCTTATTATTACAGCAACTCAGTTGTTGAGGTGAGAGAAAATTAGAAGTCCGTTGCTGCACCACTAAATCTATGGCTGGGAACTGCTGAAACCAAACAAAAATAATTCACGGTGGCCAGATAGGGCTATTTTCTACTGACTGTCTCTGGGGACTCAAACAGAATCTGTTTGTTTGATTGTTTGTATTTCAGTTTCACTCTTGTAGGGTACTTGTCCACACACCTTCGGCTTGTAGTTTGTCTGTGTCCTTGGATCTCAAGTGAGTCTCCTGTAAGTAAGCACGTAGGTGTCTTGAGATTTCATCCCTTCTTTTAACCCTGTGTCTTTTGTTTGCAGCACTCAGATTCTGACCTTTTATTCTGATGATTCAGAGCTGTGCACTTATTGCACTTAAAACAATTTTTTTATCATTAATCTACAATCACGTGAAGAACATTATGTTTACTATACTCCCCCCTTCACCAAGTCCCCCCATAAAACCTCTTCAGTCGCTGTCCATCAGCGTATTTGGATGCTGTAGACCCCTTCACCATGTACCCCCCAACAGACCCCGTTACAATCGCTGTCCATCAGCGAGTAGTAAGATGCTATATGATCTCTACTAGTCTTCTCTGTGTTGTACAGTACTCCCCATGCACACCCGACACCACGCATTATACATGCTAATCCTAATGCCCCCATTCTTTGTCCCCACACTTATCCCACCCTTCAGAACCACCCTGCCCAGTCCTTTTCCCTTTGGTAACTTTTAGTCAACTCTCGGGTTCTGTGAGTCTGCTGCTATTTTTTTCCTTCAGTTTTTCTTTGCTGTTATATTCCACACATGAGTGAATTCACTTGGTACTTGTCTTTCTCCGCCTGGCCTATTTCTCTATCTCCATCCACGTCATTGCAAACGGTAGGATTTGTTTTCTTCTTAAGGCTGCTTTCTGCACTTTTTAAACTGGATTTCATTCTTCCTTTTTGTCTGTAGTTTACCTATGTGCTTTCACCATTCATCTACTGGTTATGAGCAATAGCTTTGTATCAATCGATGTGTATCTGTATCTTCTATCTAACGGTCTGTCTGTCTATCTATGTATCTATCTAACTATGTATCTATGTATCTATCTATCTATCTTCGTATCATCTATCTATGATGTCTATCATCTATCAATCTATGTCCCTATCCTTCTATCTTTCATCTGTCATCTGTCTACTTATCTGTCTATGAATCAATCATCTTTTTGTCTGCCCATCTATCCTTATCTACAGAACAGTTAACAACATAGCCTATGTCACTTCCCTACATTATGCTCCCAGAAATCTTGTAAGGTAACTAGGCCGTAAGGAGAGCACTGGGTTCACCGAGACACTTGCAGGTCGAGTCAGCCGCGTGTGCTTAGAAAACCATTAAATGGTGTTGCAGGGACTTGAACCCATATCTCTGTCCTCTGTCATCTTTTACCTCCTTCTCGCTTACTCACTGTATTTAGCCACATTCATGGACTAAGTGCTCACTGAAGACCTCAAGTATCCTTCATCTGGGCCTGTTGTCGACAGAAAAGTGTACTTGGTTCTTTGCACACCACCATGTTTGAGGGACATCGGCGTGATCACTGCTGTTAGGTGGAGGAACAAATATAAAGGAACACCTATTTCGAGACAGGAGCAGTTGGGAACAAAGAATGTGTTGTGGAGTGAAGTGTTTATTTGAGGGTCCAAACTTCTGTCTTTAGGTGGTTATTACATCTTCACATTCGTGAACATCATAAAGCCCACTGATTTCAAAAGCCCAGATTCTTATTATCACAGCAACTCAGTTTTTGAGGTGAGAGAAAATGAGAAGTACGTTGCTGCACCACTAAAACTATGCCTGGGCCGTGCTGAAACCAAACAAAAAGAATTCACGGTGGCTAGATAGGGCTTTTTCCTACTGACTCTCCTGGGGACTCAAACAGAATCCATTTGTTTGTTTGTTTCTCAGCTTCACTTGTGTAGGTTACCTGTCCCCACACCTTCAGCTTGTAGTTTGTCTGTGTCCTTGGATCTCAAGTGAGTCTCCTGTAAGTAAGCACGTAGGTGTCTTGAGTTTTCATCCCTTCTTTTAACCCTGTGTCTTTTGTTTGCAGCAATCAGAGCCTGACCTTTTATTCTGAGGATTCAGAACTGTGCCCTTATTGCACTTAAAAAAATTTTTTTGTTATCATTGTTCTACAATCACGTGAAGAACATTATGTTTACTATGCTCCCCCCTTCAACAAGTCCCCCCCCAAAACCTCTTACTGTCGCAGTCCAACAGCGTAGATGGATGCTGTAGACCACTTCACCATTTCCCCCCCCACAGACACCATTACAGTCACTGTTCATCAGCGGGTAAGATGCTATATGATCTCTACTAGTCTTCTCTGTGTTGTACAGCACTCCTCATGCCCCCTCCGACCCCATGCAATATACATGCTTATCCTAATGCCCCCATTCTTTCTCCCCACACTTATCCCTCCCTTCAGACAAACCCTGCCCAGTCCTTTTCCCTTTGGTAACTTTTAGTCAACTCTCGGGTTCTGTGAGTCTGCTGCTTTTTTTTCTTCAGTTTTTCTTTTTGTTACGCTCTACACATGAGTGAAATCATTTGGTACTTGTCTTTCTCCACCTGGCCCATTTCTCTGAACATTCTACCGTCTAGCTCCATCCACGTCATTGCAAATGGTAGGATTGTTTTCTTCTTATGGCTCCTTACTGCACTTTGTAAACTGGATTTCATTCTTCCTTTTTGTTTGTAGTTTAGCTACGTGCTTTCACCATTCATCACCTGGTTATGAGCAATAGCTTTGTGTCAATCGATATGTATCTGTATCTATCTATCTATCACTCTGTCCGTATATCTATCTATCTTTCTATATATCATTCTATCTATCTCTCTATCTATCCTTCTCTGTATTTATCTATCCATCTATCTAGCTTCCTATCATATATCTATCATGTGTATCATCTATCTATCTATCATCTGTCATCTATATATATGTCTATCTATGAATCAATCATCTTTCTGTCTGCCCATCATCCTTGTGTACAGAATAGTTAACAACATCACCTAGGTCACCTCCCTGCATTATGCTTCCAAAAACATTGCAATGTCACTAGGCCGTAGGGAGATCACTGGGCTCCCTGAGACACTTGCAGATTGAGTCAGCTGCGTGTGCTTAGAAAACCAGTAAATGTTGTTGCAGAGACTTGAACCCGTATCTCTGTCCTCTGTCCTCTTTTACCTCCTTCTCGATTGCTAACTGTATTTAGCCACATTCATTGACTAAGTGCTCACTGAAGACCACAAGTATCCTTCCTCTGGGCCTGTTGTAGACAGAAAAGTATATTTAATTTTTTACTAACCACCATGTTTGAGGGACGTCGGCGTGATCACCACTGGTAGGTGGAGGGACAAATAAAAAGGAACACCTATTTCTAGACAGGATCATTTGGTAGGAAAGTGTGTGTTGTGGAGAGACGTGTTTGTTTGAGTGTCCAAACTTCCCTCTTTATATGGTTATTACTTCTTTACAATCGTGAACATCATAAAACCCACTGATTTAAAAAGCCCAGACGCATAGTTTTACAGCAATTCATTTGTTGAGGTGAGAAAAAATGTGAAGGACATTGCAGTACCACTAAATCTATACATGGGCACTGTTGAAACCAAACAAAAAGAATTCACGGTGGCTAGATAGGACTATTTTCTAGTGACTGTCTTTGGGAACTCAAACAGAATCCATTTGTTTCTTTGTTTCTCAGATTCACTTGTATAGGATACCTGTCCACGCCCATTCAGCTTGTAGAGTTTGTCTGTGCCTTTGGATCTCAAGAGAGTCTCCAGTAAGGGAGCACATAGGTGGTCTTGAGTTTTCATCAGTACTTCTAAACCTGTGTCTTTTGATTTTAGCACTCAAAGCCTGTACTTTTATTCTGATATTTGAGAGCCTTGCTCTTACTGCAATTTGAAATTTTTTTTGTTCTCATTAATACACAATCACATGCAGAACATTGTTTACTAGTCTACCCCCTTCACCAAGTCCCCACCAAATCCCAGTTACAGTCGCTGTCTGTCAGCATGTACTAAGATGCTGTAGAATCACTACTTGTCTACTCTGTGTTGTACAGCCCTACTCATGAAAACCCACCCTACACATTATACATGCTAATCCTAATGCCCCCATTCTTTTCCCCCGCCCTTATTACTCCCTTCCCAGAAACCCTACTCATACCCTTTCTCTTTGTTAACTGTTAGTCCACTCTCGTTTTCTGTGAGTCTGCTGCTGTTTTTTCCTTCAGTTTTTCTTTGTTATCATACTCCACACATGAGTGAAATCATTTGGTACATGTATTTCTCCGCCTGGCCTATTTGACTGAGCAAAATACCCTCTAGCTCCATACACGTTATTGCAAAAGATAGGATTGTTTTCTTCTTATGGCTGCTTACTGCACTTTTTAAATTGGATTTCATACTTCTTTCTTGTTTGTAGTTTCACTATGTGCTTTCCCCATTGCTCTCCCGGTTATGAGCAGTAGCTTTGTGTTAATCGATATGTACCTATATCTATCTATCTGCCTGTCTATCTATCTATCAATCAATCAATCATCTTTTTGTCTGCCCATCTGTCCTTGTGTACAAAACAGTTAACCATATAGCCTGTATCACTTTCCTACATTATGCTTCCAAAAATCCTGCAAGGTATCTAGGCTGTAGGGAGAGCAGTGGGTTCACCGAGACACCTGCAGGTCGAGTCGTCCGCGTGTACCTACAAAACAGGAAAAATGGTTGTGCAGAGACTTGAACCCGTGTCTCTATCCTCTGTCCTCTTTCATCTCCTTCTAACTTGCTGTCTGTATTTAGCCACATTCATTGACTAAGTGATTCCTGAGGACCACAAGTATAGTTCCTCTGGGCCTGTTGTCGACAGAAAAGTAAACTTGTTGCTTTGCTCACCACCATGTTTGAAGGGCATCGGCGTGATCAACGCTGATAGGACGGAGGGTCAAATAAAAAGGAAAACCAATTTCTAGACAGCAGCAGTTGGGAGCTAAGAGTGTATTGTGGAGTGACGTATTTATTTGAGTGTCCAAACTTCCCTCTTTAGGTGGTTATTACACCTTCACATTCGTGAACATCATAAAGCCCACTGATTTAAAAGGCCCAGATGCTTATTATTACAGCAACTCAGTTGTTGAGGTGAGAGAAAATTAGAAGTCCGTTGCTGCACCACTAAATCTATGGCTGGGAACTGCTGAAACCAAACAAAAATAATTCACGGTGGCCAGATAGGGCTATTTTCTACTGACTGTCTCTGGGGACTCAAACAGAATCTGTTTGTTTGATTGTTTGTATTTCAGTTTCACTCTTGTAGGGTACTTGTCCACACACCTTCGGCTTGTAGTTTGTCTGTGTCCTTGGATCTCAAGTGAGTCTCCTGTAAGTAAGCACGTAGGTGTCTTGAGATTTCATCCCTTCTTTTAACCCTGTGTCTTTTGTTTGCAGCACTCAGATTCTGACCCTTTATTCTGATGATTCAGAGCTGTGCACTTATTGCACTTAAAACAATTTTTTTATCATTAATCTACAATCACGTGAAGAACATTATGTTTACTATACTCCCCCCTTCACCAAGTCCCCCCATAAAACCTCTTCAGTCGCTGTCCATCAGCGTATTTGGATGCTGTAGACCCCTTCACCATGTACCCCCCAACAGACCCCGTTACAATCGCTGTCCATCAGCGAGTAGTAAGATGCTATATGATCTCTACTAGTCTTCTCTGTGTTGTACAGTACTCCCCATGCACACCCGACACCACGCATTATACATGCTAATCCTAATGCCCCCATTCTTTGTCCCCACACTTATCCCACCCTTTAGAACCACCCTGCCCAGTCCTTTTCCCTTTGGTAACTTTTAGTCAACTCTCGGGTTCTGTGAGTCTGCTGCTATTTTTTTCCTTCAGTTTTTCTTTGCTGTTATATTCCACACATGAGTGAATTCACTTGGTACTTGTCTTTCTCCGCCTGGCCTATTTCTCTATCTCCATCCACGTCATTGCAAACGGTAGGATTTGTTTTCTTCTTAAGGCTGCTTACTGCACTTTTTAAACTGGATTTCATTCTTCCTTTTTGTCTGTAGTTTACCTATGTGCTTTCGCCATTCATCTACTTGTTATGAGCAATAGCTTTGTATCAATCGATGTGTATCTGTGTCTTCTATCTAACGGTCTGTCTGTCTATCTATGTATCTATCTAACTATGTATCTATGTATCTATCTATCTATCTTCGTATCATCTATCTATGAAGTCTATCATCTATCAATCTATGTCCCTATCTTTCTATTTTTCATCTGTCATCTGTCTACCTACCTGTCTATGAATCAATCATCTTTTTGTCTGCCCATGTATCCTTATCTACAGAACAGTTAACAACATAGCCTATGTCACTTCCCTACATTATGCTCCCAGAAATCTTGTAAGGTAACTAGGCTGTAAGGAGAGCACTGGGTTCACCGAGACACTTGCAGGTCGAGTCAGCCGCGTGTGCTTAGAAAACCATTAAATGGTGTTGCAGGGACTTGAACCCGTATCTCTGTCCTCTGTCATCTTTTAACTCCTTCTCGCTTACTCACTGTATTTAGCCACATTCGTGGACTAAGTGCTCACTGAAGACCTCAAGTATCCTTCATCTGGGCCTGTTGTCGACAGAAAAGTGTACTTGGTTCTTTGCACACCACCATGTTTGAGGGACATCGGCGTGATCACTGCTGTTAGGTGGAGGAACAAATATAAAGGAACACCTATTTCGAGACAGGAGCAGTTGGGAACAAAGAATGTGTTGTGGAGTGAAGTGTTTATTTGAGGGTCCAAACTTCTGTCTTTAGGTGGTTATTACATCTTCACAATCGTGAACATCATAAAGCCCACTGATTTCAAAAGCCCAGATTCTTATTATCACAGCAACTCAGTTTTTGAGGTGAGAGAAAATGAGAAGTACGTTGCTGCACCACTAAAACTATGCCTGGGCCGTGCTGAAACCAAACAAAAAGAATTCACGGTGGCTAGATAGGGCTTTTTCCTACTGACTCTCCTGGGGACTCAAACAGAATCCATTTGTTTGTTTGTTTCTCAGCTTCACTTGTGTAGGTTACCTGTCCCCACACCTTCAGCTTGTAGTTTGTCTGTGTCCTTGGATCTCAAGTGAGTCTCCTGTAAGTAAGCACGTAGCTGTCTTGAGTTTTCATCCCTTCTTTTTACCCTGTGTCTTTTGTTTGCAGCAATCAGAGCCTGACCTTTTATTCTGAGGATTCAGAACTGTGCCCTTATTGCACTTAAAAAATTTTTTTTGTTATCATTGTTCTACAATCACGTGAAGAACATTATGTTTACTATGCTCCCCCCTTCAACAAGTCCCCCCCAAAAACCTCTTACTGTCGCAGTCCAACAGCGTAGATGGATGCTGTAGACCACTTCACCATTTCCCCCCCCCACAGACACCATTACAGTCACTGTTCATCAGCGGGTAAGATGCTATATGATCTCTACTAGTCTTCTCTGTGTTGTACAGCACTCCTCATGCCCCCTCCGACCCCATGCAATATACATGCTTATCCTAATGCCCCCATACTTTCTCCCCACACTTATCCCTCCCTTCAGACAAACCCTGCCCAGTCCTTTTCCCTTTGGTAACTTTTAGTCAACTCTCGGGTTCTGTGAGTCTGCTGCTTTTTTTTCTTCAGTTTTTCTTTTTGTTACGCTCTACACATGAGTGAAATCATTTGGTACTTGTCTTTTTCCACCTGGCCCATTTCTCTGAACATTCTACCGTCTAGCTCCATCCACGTCATTGCAAATGGTAGGATTGTTTTCTTCTTATGGCTCCTTACTGCACTTTGTAAACTGGATTTCATTCTTCCTTTTTGTTTGTAGTTTAGCTACGTGCTTTCACCATTCATCACCTGGTTATGAGCAATAGCTTTGTGTCAATCGATATGTATCTGTATCTATCTATCTATCACTCTGTCTGTATATCTATCTATCTTTCTATATATCATTCTATCTATCTCTCTATCTATCCTTCTCTGTATTTATCTATCCATCTATCTAGCTTCCTATCATATATCTATCATGTGTATCATCTATCTATCTATCATCTGTCATCTATATATATGTCTATCTATGAATCAATCATCTTTCTGTCTGCCCATCATCCTTGTGTACAGAATAGTTAACAACATCACCTAGGTCACCTCCCTGCATTATGCTTCCAAAAACATTGCAATGTCACTAGGCCGTAGGGAGATCACTGGGCTCCCTGAGACACTTGCAGATTGAGTCAGCTGCGTGTGCTTAGAAAACCAGTAAATGTTGTTGCAGTGACTTGAACCCGTATCTCTGTCCTCTGTCCTCTTTTACCTCCTTCTCGATTGCTAACTGTATTTAGCCACATTCATTGACTAAGTGCTCACTGAAGACCACAAGTATCCTTCCTCTGGGCCTGTTGTAGACAGAAAAGTATATTTAATTTTTTACTAACCACCATGTTTGAGGGACGTCGGCGTGATCACCACTGGTAGGTGGAGGGACAAATAAAAAGGAACACCTATTTCTAGACAGGATCATTTGGTAGGAAAGTGTGTGTTGTGGAGAGACGTGTTTGTTTGAGTGTCCAAACTTCCCTCTTTATATGGTTATTACTTCTTTACAATCGTGAACATCATAAAACCCACTGATTTAAAAAGCCCAGACGCATAGTTTTACAGCAATTCATTTGTTGAGGTGAGAAAAAATGTGAAGGACATTGCAGTACCACTAAATCTATACATGGGCACTGTTGAAACCAAACAAAAAGAATTCACGGTGGCTAGATAGGACTATTTTCTAGTGACTGTCTTTGGGAACTCAAACAGAATCCATTTGTTTCTTTGTTTCTCAGATTCACTTGTATAGGATACCTGTCCACGCCCATTCAGCTTGTAGAGTTTGTCTGTGCCTTTGGATCTCAAGAGAGTCTCCAGTAAGGGAGCACATAGGTGGTCTTGAGTTTTCATCAGTACTTCTAAACCTGTGTCTTTTGATTTTAGCACTCAAAGCCTGTACTTTTATTCTGATATTTGAGAGCCTTGCTCTTACTGCAATTTGAAATTTTTTTTGTTCTCATTAATACACAATCACATGCAGAACATTGTTTACTAGTCTACCCCCTTCACCAAGTCCCCACCAAATCCCAGTTACAGCCGCTGTCTGTCAGCATGTACTAAGATGCTGTAGAATCACTACTTGTCTACTCTGTGTTGTACAGCCCTACTCATGAAAACCCACCCTACACATTATACATGCTAATCCTAATGCCCCCATTCTTTTCCCCCGCCCTTATTACTCCCTTCCCAGAAACCCTACTCATACCCTTTCTCTTTGTTAACTGTTAGTCCACTCTCGTTTTCTGTGAGTCTGATGCTGTTTTTTCCTTCAGTTTTTCTTTCTTATCATACTCCACACATGAGTGAAATCATTTGGTACATGTATTTCTCCGCCTGGCCTATTTGACTGAGCAAAATACCCTCTAGCTCCATACACGTTATTGCAAAAGATAGGATTGTTTTCTTCTTATGGCTGCTTACTGCACTTTTTAAATTGGATTTCATACTCCTTTCTTGTTTGTAGTTTCACTATGTGCTTTCCCCATTGCTCTCCCGGTTATGAGCAGTAGCTTTGTGTTAATCGATATGTACCTATATCTATCTATCTGCCTGTCTATCTATCTATCAATCAATCAATCATCTTTTTGTCTGCCCATCTGTCCTTGTGTACAAAACAGTTAACCATATAGCCTGTATCACTTTCCTACATTATGCTTCCAAAAATCCTGCAAGGTATCTAGGCTGTAGGGAGAGCAGTGGGTTCACCGAGACACCTGCAGGTCGAGTCGTCCGCGTGTACCTACAAAACAGGAAAAATGGTTGTGCAGAGACTTGAACCCGTGTCTCTATCCTCTGTCCTCTTTCATCTCCTTCTAACTTGCTGTCTGTATTTAGCCACATTCATTGACTAAGTGATTCCTGAGGACCACAAGTATCCTTCCTCTGGGCCAGTTGTCGACAGAAAAGTAAACTTGTTGCTTTGCTCACCACCATGTTTGAAGGGCATCGGCGTGATCAACGCTGATAGGACGGTGGGTCAAATAAAAAGGAAAACCAATTTCTAGACAGCAGCAGTTGGGAGCTAAGAGTGTATTGTGCAGTGACGTATTTATTTGAGTGTCCAAACTTCCCTCTTTAGGTGGTTATTACACCTTCACATTCGTGAACATCATAAAGCCCACTGATTTAAAAGGCCCAGATGCTTATTATTACAGCAACTCAGTTGTTGAGGTGAGAGAAAATTAGAAGTCCGTTGCTGCACCACTAAATCTATGGCTGGGAACTGCTGAAACCAAACAAAAATAATTCACGGTGGCCAGATAGGGCTATTTTCTACTGACTGTCTCTGGGGACTCAAACAGAATCTGTTTGTTTGATTGTTTGTACTTCAGTTTCACTCTTGTAGGGTACTTGTCCACACACCTTCGGCTTGTAGTTTGTCTGTGTCCTTGGATCTCAAGTGAGTCTCCTGTAAGTAAGCACGTAGGTGTCTTGAGATTTCATCCCTTCTTTTAACCCTGTGTCTTTTGTTTGCAGCACTCAGATTCTGACCTTTTATTCTGATGATTCAGAGCTGTGCACTTATTGCACTTAAAAAAATTTTTTTATCATTAATCTACAATCACGTGAAGAACATTATGTTTACTATACTCCCCCCTTCACCAAGTCCCCCCATAAAACCTCTTCAGTCGCTGTCCATCAGCGTATTTGGATGCTGTAGACCCCTTCACCATGTACCCCCCAACAGACCCCGTTACAATCGCTGTCCATCAGCGAGTAGTAAGATGCTATATGATCTCTACTAGTCTTCTCTGTTTTGTACAGTACTCCCCATGCACACCCGACACCACGCATTATACATGCTAATCCTAATGCCCCCATTCTTTGTCCCCACACTTATCCCACCCTTCAGAACCACCCTGCCCAGTCCTTTTCCCTTTCATAACATTTAGTCAACTCTCGGGTTCTGTGAGTCTGCTGCTATTTTTTTCCTTCAGTTTTTCTTTGCTGTTATATTCCACACATGAGTGAATTCACTTGGTACTTGTCTTTCTCCGCCTGGCCTATTTCTCTATCTCCATCCACGTCATTGCAAACGGTAGGATTTGTTTTCTTCTTAAGGCTGCTTTCTGCACTTTTTAAACTGGATTTCATTCTTCCTTTTTGTCTGTAGTTTACCTATGTGCTTTCACCATTCATCTACTGATTATGAGCAATAGCTTTGTATCAATCGATGTGTATCTGTATCTTCTATCTAACGGTCTGTCTGTCTATCTATGTATCTATCTAACTATGTATCTATGTATCTATCTATCTATCTTCGTATCATCTATCTATGATGTCTATCATCTATCAATCTATGTCCCTATCTTTCTATCTTTCATCTGTCATCTGTCTACTTATCTGTCAATGAATCAATCATCTTTTTGTCTGCCCATCTATCCTTATCTACAGAACAGTTAACAACATAGCCTATGTCACTTCCCTACATTATGCTCCCAGAAATCTTGTAAGGTAACTAGGCCGTAAGGAGAGCACTGGGTTCACCGAGACACTTGCAGGTCGAGTCAGCCGCGTGTGCTTAGAAAACCATTAAATGGTGTTGCAGGGACTTGAACCCATATCTCTGTCCTCTGTCATCTTTTACCTCCTTCTCGCTTACTCACTGTATTTAGCCACATTCATGGACTAAGTGCTCACTGAAGACCTCAAGTATCCTTCATCTGGGCCTGTTGTCGACAGAAAAGTGTACTTGGTTCTTTGCACACCACCATGTTTGAGGGACATCGGCGTGATCACTGCTGTTAGGTGGAGGAACAAATATAAAGGAACACCTATTTCGAGACAGGAGCAGTTGGGAACAAAGAATGTGTTGTGGAGTGAAGTGTTTATTTGAGGGTCCAAACTTCTGTCTTTAGGTGGTTATTACATCTTCACATTCGTGAACATCATAAAGCCCACTGATTTCAAAAGCCCAGATTCTTATTATCACAGCAACTCAGTTTTTGAGGTGAGAGAAAATGAGAAGTACGTTGCTGCACCACTAAAACTATGCCTGGGCCGTGCTGAAACCAAACAAAAAGAATTCACGGTGGCTAGATAGGGCTTTTTCCTACTGACTCTCCTGGGGACTCAAACAGAATCCATTTGTTTGTTTGTTTCTCAGCTTCACTTGTGTAGGTTACCTGTCCCCACACCTTCAGCTTGTAGTTTGTCTGTGTCCTTGGATCTCAAGTGAGTCTCCTGTAAGTAAGCACGTAGGTGTCTTGAGTTTTCATCCCTTCTTTTAACCCTGTGTCTTTTGTTTGCAGCAATCAGAGCCTGACCTTTTATTCTGAGGATTCAGAACTGTGCCCTTATTGCACTTAAAAAAATTTTTTTGTTATCATTGTTCTACAATCACGTGAAGAACATTATGTTTACTATGCTCCCCCCTTCAACAAGTCCCCCCCCAAAACCTCTTACTGTCGCAGTCCAACAGCGTAGATGGATGCTGTAGACCACTTCACCATTTCCCCCCCCACAGACACCATTACAGTCACTGTTCATCAGCGGGTAAGATGCTATATGATCTCTACTAGTCTTCTCTGTGTTGTACAGCACTCCTCATGCCCCCTCCGACCCCATGCAATATACATGCTTATCCTAATGCCCCCATTCTTTCTCCCCACACTTATCCCTCCCTTCAGACAAACCCTGCCCAGTCCTTTTCCCTTTGGTAACTTTTAGTCAACTCTCGGGTTCTGTGAGTCTGCTGCTTTTTTTTCTTCAGTTTTTCTTTTTGTTACGCTCTACACATGAGTGAAATCATTTGGTACTTGTCTTTCTCCACCTGGCCCATTTCTCTGAACATTCTACCGTCTAGCTCCATCCACGTCATTGCAAATGGTAGGATTGTTTTCTTCTTATGGCTCCTTACTGCACTTTGTAAACTGGATTTCATTCTTCCTTTTTGTTTGTAGTTTAGCTACGTGCTTTCACCATTCATCACCTGGTTATGAGCAATAGCTTTGTGTCAATCGATATGTATCTGTATCTATCTATCTATCACTCTGTCCGTATATCTATCTATCTTTCTATATATCATTCTATCTATCTCTCTATCTATCCTTCTCTGTATTTATCTATCCATCTATCTAGCTTCCTATCATATATCTATCATGTGTATCATCTATCTATCTATCATCTGTCATCTATATATATGTCTATCTATGAATCAATCATCTTTCTGTCTGCCCATCATCCTTGTGTACAGAATAGTTAACAACATCACCTAGGTCACCTCCCTGCATTATGCTTCCAAAAACATTGCAATGTCACTAGGCCGTAGGGAGATCACTGGGCTCCCTGAGACACTTGCAGATTGAGTCAGCTGCGTGTGCTTAGAAAACCAGTAAATGTTGTTGCAGAGACTTGAACCCGTATCTCTGTCCTCTGTCCTCTTTTACCTCCTTCTCGATTGCTAACTGTATTTAGCCACATTCATTGACTAAGTGCTCACTGAAGACCACAAGTATCCTTCCTCTGGGCCTGTTGTAGACAGAAAAGTATATTTAATTTTTTACTAACCACCATGTTTGAGGGACGTCGGCGTGATCACCACTGGTAGGTGGAGGGACAAATAAAAAGGAACACCTATTTCTAGACAGGATCATTTGGTAGGAAAGTGTGTGTTGTGGAGAGACGTGTTTGTTTGAGTGTCCAAACTTCCCTCTTTATATGGTTATTACTTCTTTACAATCGTGAACATCATAAAACCCACTGATTTAAAAAGCCCAGACGCATAGTTTTACAGCAATTCATTTGTTGAGGTGAGAAAAAATGTGAAGGACATTGCAGTACCACTAAATCTATACATGGGCACTGTTGAAACCAAACAAAAAGAATTCACGGTGGCTAGATAGGACTATTTTCTAGTGACTGTCTTTGGGAACTCAAACAGAATCCATTTGTTTCTTTGTTTCTCAGATTCACTTGTATAGGATACCTGTCCACGCCCATTCAGCTTGTAGAGTTTGTCTGTGCCTTTGGATCTCAAGAGAGTCTCCAGTAAGGGAGCACATAGGTGGTCTTGAGTTTTCATCAGTACTTCTAAACCTGTGTCTTTTGATTTTAGCACTCAAAGCCTGTACTTTTATTCTGATATTTGAGAGCCTTGCTCTTACTGCAATTTGAAATTTTTTTTGTTCTCATTAATACACAATCACATGCAGAACATTGTTTACTAGTCTACCCCCTTCACCAAGTCCCCACCAAATCCCAGTTACAGTCGCTGTCTGTCAGCATGTACTAAGATGCTGTAGAATCACTACTTGTCTACTCTGTGTTGTACAGCCCTACTCATGAAAACCCACCCTACACATTATACATGCTAATCCTAATGCCCCCATTCTTTTCCCCCGCCCTTATTACTCCCTTCCCAGAAACCCTACTCATACCCTTTCTCTTTGTTAACTGTTAGTCCACTCTCGTTTTCTGTGAGTCTGCTGCTGTTTTTTCCTTCAGTTTTTCTTTGTTATCATACTCCACACATGAGTGAAATCATTTGGTACATGTATTTCTCCGCCTGGCCTATTTGACTGAGCAAAATACCCTCTAGCTCCATACACGTTATTGCAAAAGATAGGATTGTTTTCTTCTTATGGCTGCTTACTGCACTTTTTAAATTGGATTTCATACTTCTTTCTTGTTTGTAGTTTCACTATGTGCTTTCCCCATTGCTCTCCCGGTTATGAGCAGTAGCTTTGTGTTAATCGATATGTACCTATATCTATCTATCTGCCTGTCTATCTATCTATCAATCAATCAATCATCTTTTTGTCTGCCCATCTGTCCTTGTGTACAAAACAGTTAACCATATAGCCTGTATCACTTTCCTACATTATGCTTCCAAAAATCCTGCAAGGTATCTAGGCTGTAGGGAGAGCAGTGGGTTCACCGAGACACCTGCAGGTCGAGTCGTCCGCGTGTACCTACAAAACAGGAAAAATGGTTGTGCAGAGACTTGAACCCGTGTCTCTATCCTCTGTCCTCTTTCATCTCCTTCTAACTTGCTGTCTGTATTTAGCCACATTCATTGACTAAGTGATTCCTGAGGACCACAAGTATAGTTCCTCTGGGCCTGTTGTCGACAGAAAAGTAAACTTGTTGCTTTGCTCACCACCATGTTTGAAGGGCATCGGCGTGATCAACGCTGATAGGACGGAGGGTCAAATAAAAAGGAAAACCAATTTCTAGACAGCAGCAGTTGGGAGCTAAGAGTGTATTGTGGAGTGACGTATTTATTTGAGTGTCCAAACTTCCCTCTTTAGGTGGTTATTACACCTTCACATTCGTGAACATCATAAAGCCCACTGATTTAAAAGGCCCAGATGCTTATTATTACAGCAACTCAGTTGTTGAGGTGAGAGAAAATTAGAAGTCCGTTGCTGCACCACTAAATCTATGGCTGGGAACTGCTGAAACCAAACAAAAATAATTCACGGTGGCCAGATAGGGCTATTTTCTACTGACTGTCTCTGGGGACTCAAACAGAATCTGTTTGTTTGATTGTTTGTATTTCAGTTTCACTCTTGTAGGGTACTTGTCCACACACCTTCGGCTTGTAGTTTGTCTGTGTCCTTGGATCTCAAGTGAGTCTCCTGTAAGTAAGCACGTAGGTGTCTTGAGATTTCATCCCTTCTTTTAACCCTGTGTCTTTTGTTTGCAGCACTCAGATTCTGACCCTTTATTCTGATGATTCAGAGCTGTGCACTTATTGCACTTAAAACAATTTTTTTATCATTAATCTACAATCACGTGAAGAACATTATGTTTACTATACTCCCCCCTTCACCAAGTCCCCCCATAAAACCTCTTCAGTCGCTGTCCATCAGCGTATTTGGATGCTGTAGACCCCTTCACCATGTACCCCCCAACAGACCCCGTTACAATCGCTGTCCATCAGCGAGTAGTAAGATGCTATATGATCTCTACTAGTCTTCTCTGTGTTGTACAGTACTCCCCATGCACACCCGACACCACGCATTATACATGCTAATCCTAATGCCCCCATTCTTTGTCCCCACACTTATCCCACCCTTTAGAACCACCCTGCCCAGTCCTTTTCCCTTTGGTAACTTTTAGTCAACTCTCGGGTTCTGTGAGTCTGCTGCTATTTTTTTCCTTCAGTTTTTCTTTGCTGTTATATTCCACACATGAGTGAATTCACTTGGTACTTGTCTTTCTCCGCCTGGCCTATTTCTCTATCTCCATCCACGTCATTGCAAACGGTAGGATTTGTTTTCTTCTTAAGGCTGCTTACTGCACTTTTTAAACTGGATTTCATTCTTCCTTTTTGTCTGTAGTTTACCTATGTGCTTTCGCCATTCATCTACTTGTTATGAGCAATAGCTTTGTATCAATCGATGTGTATCTGTGTCTTCTATCTAACGGTCTGTCTGTCTATCTATGTATCTATCTAACTATGTATCTATGTATCTATCTATCTATCTTCGTATCATCTATCTATGAAGTCTATCATCTATCAATCTATGTCCCTATCTTTCTATTTTTCATCTGTCATCTGTCTACCTACCTGTCTATGAATCAATCATCTTTTTGTCTGCCCATGTATCCTTATCTACAGAACAGTTAACAACATAGCCTATGTCACTTCCCTACATTATGCTCCCAGAAATCTTGTAAGGTAACTAGGCTGTAAGGAGAGCACTGGGTTCACCGAGACACTTGCAGGTCGAGTCAGCCGCGTGTGCTTAGAAAACCATTAAATGGTGTTGCAGGGACTTGAACCCGTATCTCTGTCCTCTGTCATCTTTTAACTCCTTCTCGCTTACTCACTGTATTTAGCCACATTCGTGGACTAAGTGCTCACTGAAGACCTCAAGTATCCTTCATCTGGGCCTGTTGTCGACAGAAAAGTGTACTTGGTTCTTTGCACACCACCATGTTTGAGGGACATCGGCGTGATCACTGCTGTTAGGTGGAGGAACAAATATAAAGGAACACCTATTTCGAGACAGGAGCAGTTGGGAACAAAGAATGTGTTGTGGAGTGAAGTGTTTATTTGAGGGTCCAAACTTCTGTCTTTAGGTGGTTATTACATCTTCACAATCGTGAACATCATAAAGCCCACTGATTTCAAAAGCCCAGATTCTTATTATCACAGCAACTCAGTTTTTGAGGTGAGAGAAAATGAGAAGTACGTTGCTGCACCACTAAAACTATGCCTGGGCCGTGCTGAAACCAAACAAAAAGAATTCACGGTGGCTAGATAGGGCTTTTTCCTACTGACTCTCCTGGGGACTCAAACAGAATCCATTTGTTTGTTTGTTTCTCAGCTTCACTTGTGTAGGTTACCTGTCCCCACACCTTCAGCTTGTAGTTTGTCTGTGTCCTTGGATCTCAAGTGAGTCTCCTGTAAGTAAGCACGTAGCTGTCTTGAGTTTTCATCCCTTCTTTTTACCCTGTGTCTTTTGTTTGCAGCAATCAGAGCCTGACCTTTTATTCTGAGGATTCAGAACTGTGCCCTTATTGCACTTAAAAAATTTTTTTTGTTATCATTGTTCTACAATCACGTGAAGAACATTATGTTTACTATGCTCCCCCCTTCAACAAGTCCCCCCCAAAAACCTCTTACTGTCGCAGTCCAACAGCGTAGATGGATGCTGTAGACCACTTCACCATTTCCCCCCCCCACAGACACCATTACAGTCACTGTTCATCAGCGGGTAAGATGCTATATGATCTCTACTAGTCTTCTCTGTGTTGTACAGCACTCCTCATGCCCCCTCCGACCCCATGCAATATACATGCTTATCCTAATGCCCCCATACTTTCTCCCCACACTTATCCCTCCCTTCAGACAAACCCTGCCCAGTCCTTTTCCCTTTGGTAACTTTTAGTCAACTCTCGGGTTCTGTGAGTCTGCTGCTTTTTTTTCTTCAGTTTTTCTTTTTGTTACGCTCTACACATGAGTGAAATCATTTGGTACTTGTCTTTTTCCACCTGGCCCATTTCTCTGAACATTCTACCGTCTAGCTCCATCCACGTCATTGCAAATGGTAGGATTGTTTTCTTCTTATGGCTCCTTACTGCACTTTGTAAACTGGATTTCATTCTTCCTTTTTGTTTGTAGTTTAGCTACGTGCTTTCACCATTCATCACCTGGTTATGAGCAATAGCTTTGTGTCAATCGATATGTATCTGTATCTATCTATCTATCACTCTGTCTGTATATCTATCTATCTTTCTATATATCATTCTATCTATCTCTCTATCTATCCTTCTCTGTATTTATCTATCCATCTATCTAGCTTCCTATCATATATCTATCATGTGTATCATCTATCTATCTATCATCTGTCATCTATATATATGTCTATCTATGAATCAATCATCTTTCTGTCTGCCCATCATCCTTGTGTACAGAATAGTTAACAACATCACCTAGGTCACCTCCCTGCATTATGCTTCCAAAAACATTGCAATGTCACTAGGCCGTAGGGAGATCACTGGGCTCCCTGAGACACTTGCAGATTGAGTCAGCTGCGTGTGCTTAGAAAACCAGTAAATGTTGTTGCAGTGACTTGAACCCGTATCTCTGTCCTCTGTCCTCTTTTACCTCCTTCTCGATTGCTAACTGTATTTAGCCACATTCATTGACTAAGTGCTCACTGAAGACCACAAGTATCCTTCCTCTGGGCCTGTTGTAGACAGAAAAGTATATTTAATTTTTTACTAACCACCATGTTTGAGGGACGTCGGCGTGATCACCACTGGTAGGTGGAGGGACAAATAAAAAGGAACACCTATTTCTAGACAGGATCATTTGGTAGGAAAGTGTGTGTTGTGGAGAGACGTGTTTGTTTGAGTGTCCAAACTTCCCTCTTTATATGGTTATTACTTCTTTACAATCGTGAACATCATAAAACCCACTGATTTAAAAAGCCCAGACGCATAGTTTTACAGCAATTCATTTGTTGAGGTGAGAAAAAATGTGAAGGACATTGCAGTACCACTAAATCTATACATGGGCACTGTTGAAACCAAACAAAAAGAATTCACGGTGGCTAGATAGGACTATTTTCTAGTGACTGTCTTTGGGAACTCAAACAGAATCCATTTGTTTCTTTGTTTCTCAGATTCACTTGTATAGGATACCTGTCCACGCCCATTCAGCTTGTAGAGTTTGTCTGTGCCTTTGGATCTCAAGAGAGTCTCCAGTAAGGGAGCACATAGGTGGTCTTGAGTTTTCATCAGTACTTCTAAACCTGTGTCTTTTGATTTTAGCACTCAAAGCCTGTACTTTTATTCTGATATTTGAGAGCCTTGCTCTTACTGCAATTTGAAATTTTTTTTGTTCTCATTAATACACAATCACATGCAGAACATTGTTTACTAGTCTACCCCCTTCACCAAGTCCCCACCAAATCCCAGTTACAGCCGCTGTCTGTCAGCATGTACTAAGATGCTGTAGAATCACTACTTGTCTACTCTGTGTTGTACAGCCCTACTCATGAAAACCCACCCTACACATTATACATGCTAATCCTAATGCCCCCATTCTTTTCCCCCGCCCTTATTACTCCCTTCCCAGAAACCCTACTCATACCCTTTCTCTTTGTTAACTGTTAGTCCACTCTCGTTTTCTGTGAGTCTGATGCTGTTTTTTCCTTCAGTTTTTCTTTCTTATCATACTCCACACATGAGTGAAATCATTTGGTACATGTATTTCTCCGCCTGGCCTATTTGACTGAGCAAAATACCCTCTAGCTCCATACACGTTATTGCAAAAGATAGGATTGTTTTCTTCTTATGGCTGCTTACTGCACTTTTTAAATTGGATTTCATACTCCTTTCTTGTTTGTAGTTTCACTATGTGCTTTCCCCATTGCTCTCCCGGTTATGAGCAGTAGCTTTGTGTTAATCGATATGTACCTATATCTATCTATCTGCCTGTCTATCTATCTATCAATCAATCAATCATCTTTTTGTCTGCCCATCTGTCCTTGTGTACAAAACAGTTAACCATATAGCCTGTATCACTTTCCTACATTATGCTTCCAAAAATCCTGCAAGGTATCTAGGCTGTAGGGAGAGCAGTGGGTTCACCGAGACACCTGCAGGTCGAGTCGTCCGCGTGTACCTACAAAACAGGAAAAATGGTTGTGCAGAGACTTGAACCCGTGTCTCTATCCTCTGTCCTCTTTCATCTCCTTCTAACTTGCTGTCTGTATTTAGCCACATTCATTGACTAAGTGATTCCTGAGGACCACAAGTATCCTTCCTCTGGGCCAGTTGTCGACAGAAAAGTAAACTTGTTGCTTTGCTCACCACCATGTTTGAAGGGCATCGGCGTGATCAACGCTGATAGGACGGTGGGTCAAATAAAAAGGAAAACCAATTTCTAGACAGCAGCAGTTGGGAGCTAAGAGTGTATTGTGCAGTGACGTATTTATTTGAGTGTCCAAACTTCCCTCTTTAGGTGGTTATTACACCTTCACATTCGTGAACATCATAAAGCCCACTGATTTAAAAGGCCCAGATGCTTATTATTACAGCAACTCAGTTGTTGAGGTGAGAGAAAATTAGAAGTCCGTTGCTGCACCACTAAATCTATGGCTGGGAACTGCTGAAACCAAACAAAAATAATTCACGGTGGCCAGATAGGGCTATTTTCTACTGACTGTCTCTGGGGACTCAAACAGAATCTGTTTGTTTGATTGTTTGTACTTCAGTTTCACTCTTGTAGGGTACTTGTCCACACACCTTCGGCTTGTAGTTTGTCTGTGTCCTTGGATCTCAAGTGAGTCTCCTGTAAGTAAGCACGTAGGTGTCTTGAGATTTCATCCCTTCTTTTAACCCTGTGTCTTTTGTTTGCAGCACTCAGATTCTGACCTTTTATTCTGATGATTCAGAGCTGTGCACTTATTGCACTTAAAAAAATTTTTTTATCATTAATCTACAATCACGTGAAGAACATTATGTTTACTATACTCCCCCCTTCACCAAGTCCCCCCATAAAACCTCTTCAGTCGCTGTCCATCAGCGTATTTGGATGCTGTAGACCCCTTCACCATGTACCCCCCAACAGACCCCGTTACAATCGCTGTCCATCAGCGAGTAGTAAGATGCTATATGATCTCTACTAGTCTTCTCTGTTTTGTACAGTACTCCCCATGCACACCCGACACCACGCATTATACATGCTAATCCTAATGCCCCCATTCTTTGTCCCCACACTTATCCCACCCTTCAGAACCACCCTGCCCAGTCCTTTTCCCTTTCATAACATTTAGTCAACTCTCGGGTTCTGTGAGTCTGCTGCTATTTTTTTCCTTCAGTTTTTCTTTGCTGTTATATTCCACACATGAGTGAATTCACTTGGTACTTGTCTTTCTCCGCCTGGCCTATTTCTCTATCTCCATCCACGTCATTGCAAACGGTAGGATTTGTTTTCTTCTTAAGGCTGCTTTCTGCACTTTTTAAACTGGATTTCATTCTTCCTTTTTGTCTGTAGTTTACCTATGTGCTTTCACCATTCATCTACTGATTATGAGCAATAGCTTTGTATCAATCGATGTGTATCTGTATCTTCTATCTAACGGTCTGTCTGTCTATCTATGTATCTATCTAACTATGTATCTATGTATCTATCTATCTATCTTCGTATCATCTATCTATGATGTCTATCATCTATCAATCTATGTCCCTATCTTTCTATCTTTCATCTGTCATCTGTCTACTTATCTGTCAATGAATCAATCATCTTTTTGTCTGCCCATCTATCCTTATCTACAGAACAGTTAACAACATAGCCTATGTCACTTCCCTACATTATGCTCCCAGAAATCTTGTAAGGTAACTAGGCCGTAAGGAGAGCACTGGGTTCACCGAGACACTTGCAGGTCGAGTCAGCCGCGTGTGCTTAGAAAACCATTAAATGGTGTTGCAGGGACTTGAACCCATATCTCTGTCCTCTGTCATCTTTTACCTCCTTCTCGCTTACTCACTGTATTTAGCCACATTCATGGACTAAGTGCTCACTGAAGACCTCAAGTATCCTTCATCTGGGCCTGTTGTCGACAGAAAAGTGTACTTGGTTCTTTGCACACCACCATGTTTGAGGGACATCGGCGTGATCACTGCTGTTAGGTGGAGGAACAAATATAAAGGAACACCTATTTCGAGACAGGAGCAGTTGGGAACAAAGAATGTGTTGTGGAGTGAAGTGTTTATTTGAGGGTCCAAACTTCTGTCTTTAGGTGGTTATTACATCTTCACATTCGTGAACATCATAAAGCCCACTGATTTCAAAAGCCCAGATTCTTATTATCACAGCAACTCAGTTTTTGAGGTGAGAGAAAATGAGAAGTACGTTGCTGCACCACTAAAACTATGCCTGGGCCGTGCTGAAACCAAACAAAAAGAATTCACGGTGGCTAGATAGGGCTTTTTCCTACTGACTCTCCTGGGGACTCAAACAGAATCCATTTGTTTGTTTGTTTCTCAGCTTCACTTGTGTAGGTTACCTGTCCCCACACCTTCAGCTTGTAGTTTGTCTGTGTCCTTGGATCTCAAGTGAGTCTCCTGTAAGTAAGCACGTAGGTGTCTTGAGTTTTCATCCCTTCTTTTAACCCTGTGTCTTTTGTTTGCAGCAATCAGAGCCTGACCTTTTATTCTGAGGATTCAGAACTGTGCCCTTATTGCACTTAAAAAAATTTTTTTGTTATCATTGTTCTACAATCACGTGAAGAACATTATGTTTACTATGCTCCCCCCTTCAACAAGTCCCCCCCCAAAACCTCTTACTGTCGCAGTCCAACAGCGTAGATGGATGCTGTAGACCACTTCACCATTTCCCCCCCCACAGACACCATTACAGTCACTGTTCATCAGCGGGTAAGATGCTATATGATCTCTACTAGTCTTCTCTGTGTTGTACAGCACTCCTCATGCCCCCTCCGACCCCATGCAATATACATGCTTATCCTAATGCCCCCATTCTTTCTCCCCACACTTATCCCTCCCTTCAGACAAACCCTGCCCAGTCCTTTTCCCTTTGGTAACTTTTAGTCAACTCTCGGGTTCTGTGAGTCTGCTGCTTTTTTTTCTTCAGTTTTTCTTTTTGTTACGCTCTACACATGAGTGAAATCATTTGGTACTTGTCTTTCTCCACCTGGCCCATTTCTCTGAACATTCTACCGTCTAGCTCCATCCACGTCATTGCAAATGGTAGGATTGTTTTCTTCTTATGGCTCCTTACTGCACTTTGTAAACTGGATTTCATTCTTCCTTTTTGTTTGTAGTTTAGCTACGTGCTTTCACCATTCATCACCTGGTTATGAGCAATAGCTTTGTGTCAATCGATATGTATCTGTATCTATCTATCTATCACTCTGTCCGTATATCTATCTATCTTTCTATATATCATTCTATCTATCTCTCTATCTATCCTTCTCTGTATATACCTATCCATCCATCTAGCTACCTATCATATATCTATCATGTGTATCATCTATCTATCTATCATCTGTCATCTATATATATGTCTATCTATGAATCAATCATCTTTCTGTCTGCCCATCATCCTTGTGTACAGAATAGTTAACAACATCACGTATGTCACCTCCCTACATTATGCTTCCAAAAACATTGCAATGTCACTAGGCCGTAGGGAGATCACTGGGCTCCCTGAGACACTTGCAGATTGAGTCAGCTGCGTGTGCTTAGAAAACCAGTAAATGTTGTTGCAGTGACTTGAACCGGTATCTCTGTCCTCTGTCCTCTTTTACCTCCTTCTCGATTGCTAACTGTATTTAGCCACATTCATTGACTAAGTGCTCACTGAAGACCACAAGTATCCTTCCTCTGGGCCTGTTGTAGACAGAAAAGTATACTTAATTTTTTACTAACCACCATGTTTGAGGGACGTCGGCGTGATCACCACTGGTAGGTGGAGGGACAAATAAAAAGGAACACCTATTTCTAGACAGGATCATTGGGTAGGAAAGTGTGTGTTGTGGAGAGACGTGTTTGTTTGAGTGTCCAAACTTCCCTCTTTATATGGTTATTACTTCTTTACAATCGTGAACATCATAAAACCCACTGATTTAAAAAGCCCAGACGCATAGTTTTACAGCAATTCATTTGTTGAGGTGAGAAAAAATGTGAAGGACATTGCAGTACCACTAAATCTATACATGGGCACTGTTGAAACCAAACAAAAAGAATTCACGGTGGCTAGATAGGACTATTTTCTAGTGACTGTCTTTGGGAACTCAAACAGAATCCATTTGTTTCTTTGTTTCTCAGATTCACTTGTATAGGATACCTGTCCACGCCCATTCAGCTTGTAGAGTTTGTCTGTGCCTTTGGATCTCAAGAGAGTCTCCAGTAAGGGAGCACATAGGTGGTCTTGAGTTTTCATCAGTACTTCTAAACCTGTGTCTTTTGATTTTAGCACTCAAAGCCTGTACTTTTATTCTGATATTTGAGAGCCTTGCTCTTACTGCAATTTGAAATTTTTTTTGTTCTCATTAATACACAATCACATGCAGAACATTGTTTACTAGTCTACCCCCTTCACCAAGTCCCCACCAAATCCCAGTTACAGTCGCTGTCTGTCAGCATGTACTAAGATGCTGTAGAATCACTACTTGTCTACTCTGTGTTGTACAGCCCTACTCATGAAAACCCACCCTACACATTATACATGCTAATCCTAATGCCCCCATTCTTTTCCCCCGCCCTTATTACTCCCTTCCCAGAAACCCTACTCATACCCTTTCTCTTTGTTAACTGTTAGTCCACTCTCGTTTTCTGTGAGTCTGCTGCTGTTTTTTCCTTCAGTTTTTCTTTGTTATCATACTCCACACATGAGTGAAATCATTTGGTACATGTATTTCTCCGCCTGGCCTATTTGACTGAGCAAAATACCCTCTAGCTCCATACACGTTATTGCAAAAGATAGGATTGTTTTCTTCTTATGGCTGCTTACTGCACTTTTTAAATTGGATTTCATACTTCTTTCTTGTTTGTAGTTTCACTATGTGCTTTCCCCATTGCTCTCCCGGTTATGAGCAATAGCTTTGTGTCAATCGATATGTAACTGTATCTATCTATCTATCGCTCTGTCTGTATATCTATCTATCTTTCTATATAACATTCTATCTATCTCTCTATCTATCCTTCTCTGTATATACCTATCCATCCATCTAGCTACCTATCATATATCTATCATGTGTATCATCTATCTATCTATCATCTGTCATCTATATATATGTCTATCTATGAATCAATCATCTTTCTGTCTGCCCATCATCCTTGTGTACAGAATAGTTAACAACATCACGTATGTCACCTCCCTACATTATGCTTCCAAAAACATTGCAATGTCACTAGGCCGTAGGGAGATCACTGGGCTCCCTGAGACACTTGCAGATTGAGTCAGCTGCGTGTGCTTAGAAAACCAGTAAATGTTGTTGCAGTGACTTGAACCGGTATCTCTGTCCTCTGTCCTCTTTTACCTCCTTCTCGATTGCTAACTGTATTTAGCCACATTCATTGACTAAGTGCTCACTGAAGACCACAAGTATCCTTCCTCTGGGCCTGTTGTAGACAGAAAAGTATACTTAATTTTTTACTAACCACCATGTTTGAGGGACGTCGGCGTGATCACCACTGGTAGGTGGAGGGACAAATAAAAAGGAACACCTATTTCTAGACAGGATCATTGGGTAGGAAAGTGTGTGTTGTGGAGAGACGTGTTTGTTTGAGTGTCCAAACTTCCCTCTTTATATGGTTATTACTTCTTTACAATCGTGAACATCATAAAACCCACTGATTTAAAAAGCCCAGACGCATAGTTTTACAGCAATTCATTTGTTGAGGTGAGAAAAAATGTGAAGGACATTGCAGTACCACTAAATCTATACATGGGCACTGTTGAAACCAAACAAAAAGAATTCACGGTGGCTAGATAGGACTATTTTCTAGTGACTGTCTTTGGGAACTCAAACAGAATCCATTTGTTTCTTTGTTTCTCAGATTCACTTGTATAGGATACCTGTCCACGCCCATTCAGCTTGTAGAGTTTGTCTGTGCCTTTGGATCTCAAGAGAGTCTCCAGTAAGGGAGCACATAGGTGGTCTTGAGTTTTCATCAGTACTTCTAAACCTGTGTCTTTTGATTTTAGCACTCAAAGCCTGTACTTTTATTCTGATATTTGAGAGCCTTGCTCTTACTGCAATTTGAAATTTTTTTTGTTCTCATTAATACACAATCACATGCAGAACATTGTTTACTAGTCTACCCCCTTCACCAAGTCCCCACCAAATCCCAGTTACAGTCGCTGTCTGTCAGCATGTACTAAGATGCTGTAGAATCACTACTTGTCTACTCTGTGTTGTACAGCCCTACTCATGAAAACCCACCCTACACATTATACATGCTAATCCTAATGCCCCCATTCTTTTCCCCCGCCCTTATTACTCCCTTCCCAGAAACCCTACTCATACCCTTTCTCTTTGTTAACTGTTAGTCCACTCTCGTTTTCTGTGAGTCTGCTGCTGTTTTTTCCTTCAGTTTTTCTTTGTTATCATACTCCACACATGAGTGAAATCATTTGGTACATGTATTTCTCCGCCTGGCCTATTTGACTGAGCAAAATACCTTCTAGCTCCATACACGTTATTGCAAAAGATAGGATTGTTTTCTTCTTATGGCTGCTTACTGCACTTTTTAAATTGGATTTCATACTTCTTTCTTGTTTGTAGTTTCACTATGTGCTTTCCCCATTGCTCTCCCGGTTATGAGCAGTAGCTTTGTGTTAATCGATATGTACCTATATCTATCTATCTGCCTGTCTATCTATCTATCAATCAATCAATCATCTTTTTGTCTGCCCATCTGTCCTTGTGTACAAAACAGTTAACCATATAGCCTGTATCACTTTCCTACATTATGCTTCCAAAAATCCTGCAAGGTATCTAGGCTGTAGGGAGAGCAGTGGGTTCACCGAGACACCTGCAGGTCGAGTCGTCCGCGTGTACCTACAAAACAGGAAAAATGGTTGTGCAGAGACTTGAACCCGTGTCTCTATCCTCTGTCCTCTTTCATCTCCTTCTAACTTGCTGTCTGTATTTAGCCACATTCATTGACTAAGTGACTCCTGAGGACCACAAGTATCCTTCCTCTGGGCCAGTTGTCGACAGAAAAGTAAACTTGTTGCTTTGCTCACCACCATGTTTGAAGGGCATCGGCGTGATCAACGCTGATAGGACGGAGGGTCAAATAAAAAGGAAAACCAATTTCTAGACAGCAGCAGTTGGGAGCTAAGAGTGTATTGTGGAGTGACGTATTTATTTGAGTGTCCAAACTTCCCTCTTTAGGTGGTTATTACACCTTCACATTCGTGAACATCATAAAGCCCACTGATTTAAAAGGCCCAGATGCTTATTATTACAGCAACTCAGTTGTTGAGGTGAGAGAAAATTAGAAGTCCGTTGCTGCACCACTAAATCTATGGCTGGGAACTGCTGAAACCAAACAAAAATAATTCACGGTGGCCAGATAGGGCTATTTTCTACTGACTGTCTCTGGGGACTCAAACAGAATCTGTTTGTTTGATTGTTTGTATTTCATTTTCACTCTTGTAGGGTACTTGTCCACACACCTTCGGCTTGTAGTTTGTCTGTGTCCTTGGATCTCAAGTGAGTCTCCTGTAAGTAAGCACGTAGGTGTCTTGAGATTTCATCCCTTCTTTTAACCTTGTGTCTTTTGTTTGCAGCACTCAGATTCTGACCTTTTATTCTGATGATTCAGAGCTGTGCACTTATTGCACTTAAAACAATTTTTTTATCATTAATCTACAATCACGTGAAGAACATTATGTTTACTATACTCCCCCCTTCACCAAGTCCCCCCATAAAACCTCTTCAGTCGCTGTCCATCAGCGTATTTGGATGCTGTAGACCCCTTCACCATGTACCCCCCAACAGACCCCGTTACAATCGCTGTCCATCAGCGAGTAGTAAGATGCTATATGATCTCTACTAGTCTTCTCTGTGTTGTACAGTACTCCCCATGCACACCCGACACCACGCATTATACATGCTAATCCTAATGCCCCCATTCTTTGTCCCCACACTTATCCCACCCTTCAGAACCACCCTGCCCAGTCCTTTTCCCTTTGGTAACTTTTAGTCAACTCTCGGGTTCTGTGAGTCTGCTGCTATTTTTTTCCTTCAGTTTTTCTTTGCTGTTATATTCCACACATGAGTGAATTCACTTGGTACTTGTCTTTCTCTGCCTGGCCTATTTCTCTATCTCCATCCACGTCATTGCAAACGGTAGGATTTGTTTTCCTCTTAAGGCTGCTTACTGCACTTTTTAAACTGGATTTCATTCTTCCTTTTTGTCTGTAGTTTACCTATGTGCTTTCACCATTCATCTACTGATTATGAGCAATAGCTTTGTATCAATCGATGTGTATCTGTGTCTTCTATCTAACGGTCTGTCTGTCTATCTATGTATCTATCTAACTATGTATCTATGTATCTATCTATCTATCTTCGTATCATCTATCTATGATGTCTATCATCTATCAATCTATGTCCCTATCTTTCTATCTTTCATCTGTCATCTGTCTACTTATCTGTCTATGAATCAATCATCTTTTTGTCTGCCCATGTATCCTTATCTACAGAACAGTTAACAACATAGCCTATGTCACTTCCCTACATTATGCTCCCAGAAATCTTGTAAGGTAACTAGGCCGTAAGGAGAGCACTGGGTTCACCGAGACACTTGCAGGTCGAGTCAGCCGCGTGTGCTTAGAAAACCATTAAATGGTGTTGCAGGGACTTGAACCCATATCTCTGTCCTCTGTCATCTTTTACCTCCTTCTCGCTTACTCACTGTATTTAGCCACATTCATGGACTAAGTGCTCACTGAAGACCTCAAGTATCCTTCATCTGGGCCTGTTGTCGACAGAAAAGTGTACTTGGTTCTTTGCACACCACCATGTTTGAGGGACATCGGCGTGATCACTGCTGTTAGGTGGAGGAACAAATATAAAGGAACACCTATTTCGAGACAGGAGCAGTTGGGAACAAAGAATGTGTTGTGGAGTGAAGTGTTTATTTGAGGGTCCAAACTTCTGTCTTTAGGTGGTTATTACATCTTCACATTCGTGAACATCATAAAGCCCACTGATTTCAAAAGCCCAGATTCTTATTATCACAGCAACTCAGTTTTTGAGGTGAGAGAAAATGAGAAGTACGTTGCTGCACCACTAAAACTATGCCTGGGCCGTGCTGAAACCAAACAAAAAGAATTCACGGTGGCTAGATAGGGCTTTTTCCTACTGACTCTCCTGGGGACTCAAACAGAATCCATTTGTTTGTTTGTTTCTCAGCTTCACTTGTGTAGGTTACCTGTCCCCACACCTTCAGCTTGTAGTTTGTCTGTGTCCTTGGATCTCAAGTGAGTCTCCTGTAAGTAAGCACGTAGGTGTCTTGAGTTTTCATCCCTTCTTTTAACCCTGTGTCTTTTGTTTGCAGCAATCAGAGCCTGACCTTTTATTCTGAGGATTCAGAACTGTGCCCTTATTGCACTTAAAAATTTTTTTTGTTATCATTGTTCTACAATCACGTGAAGAACATTATGTTTACTATGCTCACCCCTTCAACAAGTCCCCCCCAAAAACCTCTTACTGTCGCAGTCCAACAGCGTAGATGGATGCTGTAGACCACTTCACCATTTCCCCCCCCACAGACACCATTACAGTCACTGTTCATCAGCGGGTAAGATGCTATATGATCTCTACTAGTCTTCTCTGTGTTGTACAGCACTCCTCATGCCCCCTCCGACCCCATGCAATATACATGCTTATCCTAATGCCCCCATTCTTTCTCCCCACCCTTATCCCTCCCTTCAGACAAACCCTGCCCAGTCCTTTTCCCTTTGGTAACTTTTAGACAACTCTCGGGTTCTGTGAGTCTGCTGCTTTTTTTTCTTCAGTTTTTCTTTTTGTTACGCTCTACACATGAGTGAAATCATTTGGTACTTGTCTTTCTCCACCTGGCCCATTTCTCTGAACATTCTACCGTCTAGCTCCATCCACGTCATTGCAAATGGTAGGATTGTTTTCTTCTTATGGCTCCTTACTGCACTTTGTAAACTGGATTTCATTCTTCCTTTTTGTTTGTAGTTTAGCTACGTGCTTTCACCATTCATCACCTGGTTATGAGCAATAGCTTTGTGTCAATCGATATGTATCTGTATCTATCTATCTATCGCTCTGTCTGTATATCTATCTATCTTTCTATATATCATTCGATCTGTCTCTCTATCTATCCTTCTCTGTATTTATCTATCCATCTATCTAGCTTCCTATCAAATATCTATCATGTGTATCATCTATCTATCATCTGTCATCTATATATATGTTTATCTATGAATCAATCATCTTTCTGTCTGCCCATCATCCTTGTGTACAGAATAGTTAACAACATCACCTATGTCACCTCCCTGCATTATGCTTCCAAAAACATTGCAATGTCACTAGGCCGTAGGGAGATCACTGGGCTCCCTGAGACACTTGCAGATTGAGTCAGCTGCGTGTGCTTAGAAAACCAGTAAATGTTGTTGCAGTGACTTGAACCGGTATCTCTGTCCTCTGTCCTCTTTTACCTCCTTCTCGATTGCTAACTGTATTTAGCCACATTCATTGACTAAGTGCTCACTGAAGACCACAAGTATCCTTCCTCTGGGCCTGTTGTAGACAGAAATGTATACTTAATTTTTTACTAACCACCATGTTTGAGGGACGTCGGCGTGATCACCACTGGTAGGTGGAGGGACAAATAAAAAGGAACACCTATTTCTAGACAGGATCATTGGGTAGGAAAGTGTGTGTTGTGGAGAGACGTGTTTGTTTGAGTGTCCAAACTTCCCTCTTTATATGGTTATTACTTCTTTACAATCGTGAACATCATAAAACCCACTGATTTAAAAAGCCCAGACGCATAGTTTTACAGCAATTCATTTGTTGAGGTGAGAAAAAATGTGAAGGACATTGCAGTACCACTAAATCTATACATGGGCACTGTTGAAACCAAACAAAAAGAATTCACGGTGGCTAGATAGGACTATTTTCTAGTGACTGTCTTTGGGAACTCAAACAGAATCCATTTGTTTCTTTGTTTCTCAGATTCACTTGTATAGGATACCTGTCCACGCCCATTCAGCTTGTAGAGTTTGTCTGTGCCTTTGGATCTCAAGAGAGTCTCCAGTAAGGGAGCACATAGGTGGTCTTGAGTTTTCATCAGTACTTCTAAACCTGTGTCTTTTGATTTTAGCACTCAAAGCCTGTACTTTTATTCTGATATTTGAGAGCCTTGCTCTTACTGCAATTTGAAATTTTTTTTTGTTCTCATTAATACACAATCACATGCAGAACATTGTTTACTAGTCTACCCCCTTCACCAAGTCCCCACCAAATCCCAGTTACAGTCGCTGTCTGTCAGCATGTACTAAGATGCTGTAGAATCACTACTTGTCTACTCTGTGTTGTACAGCCCTACTCATGAAAACCCACCCTACACATTATACATGCTAATCCTAATGCCCCCATTCTTTTCCCCCGCCCTTATTACTCCCTTCCCAGAAACCCTACTCATACCCTTTCTCTTTGTTAACTGTTAGTCCACTCTCGTTTTCTGTGAGTCTGATGCTGTTTTTTCCTTCAGTTTTTCTTTGTTATCATACTCCACACATGAGTGAAATCATTTGGTACATGTATTTCTCCGCCTGGCCTATTTGACTGAGCAAAATACCCTCTAAGTCTCCATACACGTTATTGCAAAAGATAGGATTGTTTTCTTCTTATGGCTGCTTACTGCACTTTTTAAATTGGATTTCATACTTCTTTCTTGTTTGTAGTTTCACTATGTGCTTTCCCCATTTCTCTCCCGGTTATGAGCAGTAGCTTTGTGTTAATCGATATGTACCTATATCTATCTATCTGCCTGTCTATCTATCTATCAATCAATCAATCATCTTTTTGTCTGCCCATCTGTCCTTGTGTACAAAACAGTTAACCATATAGCCTGTATCACTTTCCTACATTATGCTTCCAAAAATCCTGCAAGGTATCTAGGCTGTAGGGAGAGCAGTGGGTTCACCGAGACACCTGCAGGTCGAGTCGTCCGCGTGTACCTACAAAACAGGAAAAATGGTTGTGCAGAGACTTGAACCCGTGTCTCTATCCTCTGTCCTCTTTCATCTCCTTCTAACTTGCTGTCTGTATTTAGCCACATTCATTGACTAAGTGATTCCTGAGGACCACAAGTATCCTTCCTCTGGGCCAGTTGTCGACAGAAAAGTAAACTTGTTGCTTTGCTCACCACCATGTTTGAAGGGCATCGGCGTGATCAACGCTGATAGGACGGAGGGTCAAATAAAAAGGAAAACCAATTTCTAGACAGCAGCAGTTGGGAGCTAAGAGTGTATTGTGGAGTGACGTATTTATTTGAGTGTCCAAACTTCCCTCTTTAGGTGGTTATTACACCTTCACATTCGTGAACATCATAAAGCCCACTGATTTAAAAGGCCCAGATGCTTATTATTACAGCAACTCAGTTGTTGAGGTGAGAGAAAATTAGAAGTCCGTTGCTGCACCACTAAATCTATGGCTGGGAACTGCTGAAACCAAACAAAAATAATTCACGGTGGCCAGATAGGGCTATTTTCTACTGACTGTCTCTGGGGACTCAAACAGAATCTGTTTGTTTGATTGTTTGTATTTCATTTTCACTCTTGTAGGGTACTTGTCCACACACCTTCGGCTTGTAGTTTGTCTGTGTCCTTGGATCTCAAGTGAGTCTCCTGTAAGTAAGCACGTAGGTGTCTTGAGATTTCATCCCTTCTTTTAATCCTGTGTCTTTTGTTTGCAGCACTCAGATTCTGACCTTTTATTCTGATGATTCAGAGCTGTGCACTTATTGCACTTAAAACAATTTTTTTATCATTAATCTACAATCACGTGAAGAACATTATGTTTACTATACTCCCCCCTTCACCAAGTCCCCCCATAAAACCTCTTCAGTCGCTGTCCATCAGCGTATTTGGATGCTGTAGACCCCTTCACCATGTACCCCCCAACAGACCCCGTTACAATCGCTGTCCATCAGCGAGTAGTAAGATGCTATATGATCTCTACTAGTCTTCTCTGTGTTGTACAGTACTCCCCATGCACACCCGACACCACGCATTATACATGCTAATCCTAATGCCCCCATTCTTTGTCCCCACACTTATCCCACCCTTCAGAACCACCCTGCCCAGTCCTTTTCCCTTTGGTAACTTTTAGTCAACTCTCGGGTTCTGTGAGTCTGCTGCTATTTTTTTCCTTCAGTTTTTCTTTGCTGTTATATTCCACACATGAGTGAATTCACTTGGTACTTGTCTTTCTCCGCCTGGCCTATTTCTCTATCTCCATCCACGTCATTGCAAACGGTAGGATTTGTTTTCCTCTTAAGGCTGCTTACTGCACTTTTTAAACTGGATTTCATTCTTCCTTTTTGTCTGTAGTTTACCTATGTGCTTTCACCATTCATCTACTGATTATGAGCAATAGCTTTGTATCAATCGATGTGTATCTGTGTCTTCTATCTAACGGTCTGTCTGTCTATCTATGTATCTATCTAACTATGTATCTATGTATCTATCTATCTATCTTCGTATCATCTATCTATGATGTCTATCATCTATCAATCTATGTCCCTATCTTTCTATCTTTCATCTGTCATCTGTCTACTTATCTGTCTATGAATCAATCATCTTTTTGTCTGCCCATGTATCCTTATCTACAGAACAGTTAACAACATAGCCTATGTCACTTCCCTACATTATGCTCCCAGAAATCTTGTAAGGTAACTAGGCCGTAAGGAGAGCACTGGGTTCACCGAGACACTTGCAGGTCGAGTCAGCCGCGTGTGCTTAGAAAACCATTAAATGGTGTTGCAGGGACTTGAACCCATATCTCTGTCCTCTGTCATCTTTTACCTCCTTCTCGCTTACTCACTGTATTTAGCCACATTCATGGACTAAGTGCTCACTGAAGACCTCAAGTATCCTTCATCTGGGCCTGTTGTCGACAGAAAAGTGTACTTGGTTCTTTGCACACCACCATGTTTGAGGGACATCGGCGTGATCACTGCTGTTAGGTGGAGGAACAAATATAAAGGAACACCTATTTCGAGACAGGAGCAGTTGGGAACAAAGAATGTGTTGTGGAGTGAAGTGTTTATTTGAGGGTCCAAACTTCTGTCTTTAGGTGGTTATTACATCTTCACATTCGTGAACATCATAAAGCCCACTGATTTCAAAAGCCCAGATTCTTATTATCACAGCAACTCAGTTTTTGAGGTGAGAGAAAATGAGAAGTACGTTGCTGCACCACTAAAACTATGCCTGGGCCGTGCTGAAACCAAACAAAAAGAATTCACGGTGGCTAGATAGGGCTTTTTCCTACTGACTCTCCTGGGGACTCAAACAGAATCCATTTGTTTGTTTGTTTCTCAGCTTCACTTGTGTAGGTTACCTGTCCCCACACCTTCAGCTTGTAGTTTGTCTGTGTCCTTGGATCTCAAGTGAGTCTCCTGTAAGTAAGCACGTAGCTGTCTTGAGTTTTCATCCCTTCTTTTAACCCTGTGTCTTTTGTTTGCAGCAATCAGAGCCTGACCTTTTATTCTGAGGATTCAGAACTGTGCCCTTATTGCACTTAAAAATTTTTTTTGTTATCATTGTTCTACAATCACGTGAAGAACATTATGTTTACTATGCTCACCCCTTCAACAAGTCCCCCCCAAAAACCTCTTACTGTCGCAGTCCAACAGCGTAGATGGATGCTGTAGACCACTTCACCATTTCCCCCCCCACAGACACCATTACAGTCACTGTTCATCAGCGGGTAAGATGCTATATGATCTCTACTAGTCTTCTCTGTGTTGTACAGCACTCCTCATGCCCCCTCCGACCCCATGCAATATACATGCTTATCCTAATGCCCCCATTCTTTCTCCCCACACTTATCCCTCCCTTCAGACAAACCGTGCCCAGTCCTTTTCCCTTTGGTAACTTTTAGTCAACTCTCGGGTTCTGTGAGTCTGCTGCTTTTTTTTCTTCAGTTTTTCTTTTTGTTACGCTCTACACATGAGTGAAATCATTTGGTACTTGTCTTTCTCCACCTGGCCCATTTCTCTGAACATTCTACCGTCTAGCTCCATCCACGTCATTGCAAATGGTAGGATTGTTTTCTTCTTATGGCTGCTTACTGCACTTTGTAAACTGGATTTCATTCTTCCTTTTTGTTTGTAGTTTAGCTACGTGCTTTCACCATTCATCCCCTGGTTATGAGCAATAGCTTTGTGTCAATCGATATGTATCTGTATCTATCTATCTATCGCTCTGTCTGTATATCTATCTATCTTTCTATATATCATTCGATCTGTCTCTCTATCTATCCTTCTCTGTATTTATGTATCCATCTATCTAGCTTCCTATCAAATATCTATCATGTGTATCATCTATCTATCATCTGTCATCTATATATATGTTTATCTATGAATCAATCATCTTTCTGTCTGCCCATCATCCTTGTGTACAGAATAGTTAACAACATCACCTATGTCACCTCCCTGCATTATGCTTCCAAAAGCATTGCAATGTCACTAGGCCGTAGGGAGATCACTGGGCTCCCTGAGACACTTGCAGATTGAGTCAGCTGCGTGTGCTTAGAAAACCAGTAAATGTTGTTGCAGTGACTTGAACCGGTATCTCTGTCCTCTGTCCTCTTTTACCTCCTTCTCGATTGCTAACTGTATTTAGCCACATTCATTGACTAAGTGCTCACTGAAGACCACAAGTATCCTTCCTCTGGGCCTGTTGTAGACAGAAAAGTATACTTAATTTTTTACTAACCACCATGTTTGAGGGACGTCGGCGTGATCACCACTGGTAGGTGGAGGGACAAATAAAAAGGAACACCTATTTCTAGACAGGATCATTGGGTAGGAAAGTGTGTGTTGTGGAGAGACGTGTTTGTTTGAGTGTCCAAACTTCCCTCTTTATATGGTTATTACTTCTTTACAATCGTGAACATCATAAAACCCACTGATTTAAAAAGCCCAGACGCATAGTTTTACAGCAATTCATTTGTTGAGGTGAGAAAATATGTGAAGGACATTGCAGTACCACTAAATCTATACATGGGCACTGTTGAAACCAAACAAAAAGAATTCACGGTGGCTAGATAGGACTATTTTCTAGTGACTGTCTTTGGGAACTCAAACAGAATCCATTTGTTTCTTTGTTTCTCAGATTCACTTGTATAGGATACCTGTCCACGCCCATTCAGCTTGTAGAGTTTGTCTGTGCCTTTGGATCTCAAGAGAGTCTCCAGTAAGGGAGCACATAGGTGGTCTTGAGTTTTCATCAGTACTTCTAAACCTGTGTCTTATGATTTTAGCATTCAAAGCCTGTACTTTTATTCTGATATTTGAGAGCCTTGCTCTTACTGCAATTTGAAATTTTTTTTTGTTCTCATTAATACACAATCACATGCAGAACATTGTTTACTAGTCTACCCCCTTCACCAAGTCCCCACCAAATCCCAGTTACAGTCGCTGTCTGTCAGCATGTACTAAGATGCTGTAGAATCACTACTTGTCTACTCTGTGTTGTACAGCCCTACTCATGAAAACCCACCCTACACATTATACATGCTAATCCTAATGCCCCCATTCTTTTCCCCCGCCCTTATTACTCCCTTCCCAGAAACCCTACTCATACCCTTTCTCTTTGTTAACTGTTAGTCCACTCTCGTTTTCTGTGAGTCTGATGCTGTTTTTTCCTTCAGTTTTTCTTTGTTATCATACTCCACACATGAGTGAAATCATTTGGTACATGTATTTCTCCGCCTGGCCTATTTGACTGAGCAAAATACCCTCTAGGCTCCATACACGTTATTGCAAAAGATAGGATTGTTTTCTTCTTATGGCTGCTTACTGCACTTTTTAAATTGGATTTCATACTTCTTTCTTGTTTGTAGTTTCACTATGTGCTTTCCCCATTTCTCTCCCGGTTATGAGCAGTAGCTTTGTGTTAATCGATATGTACCTATATCTATCTATCTGCCTGTCCATCAATCTATCAATCAATCAATCATCTTTTTGTCTGCCCATCTGTCCTTGTGTACAAAACAGTTAACCATATAGCCTGTATCACTTTCCTACATTATGCTTCCAAAAATCCTGCAAGGTATCTAGGCTGTAGGGAGAGCAGTGGGTTCACCGAGACACCTGCAGGTCGAGTCGTCCGCGTGTACCTACAAAACAGGAAAAATGGTTGTGCAGAGACTTGAACCCGTGTCTCTATCCTCTGTCCTCTTTCATCTCCTTCTAACTTGCTGTCTGTATTTAGCCACATTCATTGACTAAGTGATTCCTGAGGACCACAAGTATCCTTCCTCTGGGCCAGTTGTCGACAGAAAAGTAAACTTGTTGCTTTGCTCACCACCATGTTTGAAGGGCATCGGCGTGATCAACGCTGATAGGACGGAGGGTCAAATAAAAAGGAAAACCAATTTCTAGACAGCAGCAGTTGGGAGCTAAGAGTGTATTGTGGAGTGACGTATTTATTTGAGTGTCCAAACTTCCCTCTTTAGGTGGTTATTACACCTTCACATTCGTGAACATCATAAAGCCCACTGATTTAAAAGGCCCAGATGCTTATTATTACAGCAACTCAGTTGTTGAGGTGAGAGAAAATTAGAAGTCCGTTGCTGCACCACTAAATCTATGGCTGGGAACTGCTGAAACCAAACAAAAATAATTCACGGTGGCCAGATAGGGCTATTTTCTACTGACTGTCTCTGGGGACTCAAACAGAATCTGTTTGTTTGATTGTTTGTATTTCATTTTCACTCTTGTAGGGTACTTGTCCACACACCTTCGGCTTGTAGTTTGTCTGTGTCCTTGGATCTCAAGTGAGTCTCCTGTAAGTAAGCACGTAGGTGTCTTGAGATTTCATCCCTTCTTTTAATCCTGTGTCTTTTGTTTGCAGCACTCAGATTCTGACCTTTTATTCTGATGATTCAGAGCTGTGCACTTATTGCACTTAAAACAATTTTTTTATCATTAATCTACAATCACGTGAAGAACATTATGTTTACTATACTCCCCCCTTCACCAAGTCCCCCCATAAAACCTCTTCAGTCGCTGTCCATCAGCGTATTTGGATGCTGTAGACCCCTTCACCATGTACCCCCCAACAGACCCCGTTACAATCGCTGTCCATCAGCGAGTAGTAAGATGCTATATGATCTCTACTAGTCTTCTCTGTGTTGTACAGTACTCCCCATGCACACCCGACACCACGCATTATACATGCTAATCCTAATGCCCCCATTCTTTGTCCCCACACTTATCCCACCCTTCAGAACCACCCTGCCCAGTCCTTTTCCCTTTGGTAACTTTTAGTCAACTCTCGGGTTCTGTGAGTCTGCTGCTATTTTTTTCCTTCAGTTTTTCTTTGCTGTTATATTCCACACATGAGTGAATTCACTTGGTACTTGTCTTTCTCCGCCTGGCCTATTTCTCTATCTCCATCCACGTCATTGCAAACGGTAGGATTTGTTTTCCTCTTAAGGCTGCTTACTGCACTTTTTAAACTGGATTTCATTCTTCCTTTTTGTCTGTAGTTTACCTATGTGCTTTCACCATTCATCTACTGATTATGAGCAATAGCTTTGTATCAATCGATGTGTATCTGTGTCTTCTATCTAACGGTCTGTCTGTCTATCTATGTATCTATCTAACTATGTATCTATGTATCTATCTATCTATCTTCGTATCATCTATCTATGATGTCTATCATCTATCAATCTATGTCCCTATCTTTCTATCTTTCATCTGTCATCTGTCTACTTATCTGTCTATGAATCAATCATCTTTTTGTCTGCCCATGTATCCTTATCTACAGAACAGTTAACAACATAGCCTATGTCACTTCCCTACATTATGCTCCCAGAAATCTTGTAAGGTAACTAGGCCGTAAGGAGAGCACTGGGTTCACCGAGACACTTGCAGGTCGAGTCAGCCGCGTGTGCTTAGAAAACCATTAAATGGTGTTGCAGGGACTTGAACCCATATCTCTGTCCTCTGTCATCTTTTACCTCCTTCTCGCTTACTCACTGTATTTAGCCACATTCATGGACTAAGTGCTCACTGAAGACCTCAAGTATCCTTCATCTGGGCCTGTTGTCGACAGAAAAGTGTACTTGGTTCTTTGCACACCACCATGTTTGAGGGACATCGGCGTGATCACTGCTGTTAGGTGGAGGAACAAATATAAAGGAACACCTATTTCGAGACAGGAGCAGTTGGGAACAAAGAATGTGTTGTGGAGTGAAGTGTTTATTTGAGGGTCCAAACTTCTGTCTTTAGGTGGTTATTACATCTTCACATTCGTGAACATCATAAAGCCCACTGATTTCAAAAGCCCAGATTCTTATTATCACAGCAACTCAGTTTTTGAGGTGAGAGAAAATGAGAAGTACGTTGCTGCACCACTAAAACTATGCCTGGGCCGTGCTGAAACCAAACAAAAAGAATTCACGGTGGCTAGATAGGGCTTTTTCCTACTGACTCTCCTGGGGACTCAAACAGAATCCATTTGTTTGTTTGTTTCTCAGCTTCACTTGTGTAGGTTACCTGTCCCCACACCTTCAGCTTGTAGTTTGTCTGTGTCCTTGGATCTCAAGTGAGTCTCCTGTAAGTAAGCACGTAGCTGTCTTGAGTTTTCATCCCTTCTTTTAACCCTGTGTCTTTTGTTTGCAGCAATCAGAGCCTGACCTTTTATTCTGAGGATTCAGAACTGTGCCCTTATTGCACTTAAAAATTTTTTTTGTTATCATTGTTCTACAATCACGTGAAGAACATTATGTTTACTATGCTCACCCCTTCAACAAGTCCCCCCCAAAAACCTCTTACTGTCGCAGTCCAACAGCGTAGATGGATGCTGTAGACCACTTCACCATTTCCCCCCCCACAGACACCATTACAGTCACTGTTCATCAGCGGGTAAGATGCTATATGATCTCTACTAGTCTTCTCTGTGTTGTACAGCACTCCTCATGCCCCCTCCGACCCCATGCAATATACATGCTTATCCTAATGCCCCCATTCTTTCTCCCCACACTTATCCCTCCCTTCAGACAAACCGTGCCCAGTCCTTTTCCCTTTGGTAACTTTTAGTCAACTCTCGGGTTCTGTGAGTCTGCTGCTTTTTTTTCTTCAGTTTTTCTTTTTGTTACGCTCTACACATGAGTGAAATCATTTGGTACTTGTCTTTCTCCACCTGGCCCATTTCTCTGAACATTCTACCGTCTAGCTCCATCCACGTCATTGCAAATGGTAGGATTGTTTTCTTCTTATGGCTGCTTACTGCACTTTGTAAACTGGATTTCATTCTTCCTTTTTGTTTGTAGTTTAGCTACGTGCTTTCACCATTCATCCCCTGGTTATGAGCAATAGCTTTGTGTCAATCGATATGTATCTGTATCTATCTATCTATCGCTCTGTCTGTATATCTATCTATCTTTCTATATATCATTCGATCTGTCTCTCTATCTATCCTTCTCTGTATTTATGTATCCATCTATCTAGCTTCCTATCAAATATCTATCATGTGTATCATCTATCATCTGTCATCTATATATATGTTTATCTATGAATCAATCATCTTTCTGTCTGCCCATCATCCTTGTGTACAGAATAGTTAACAACATCACCTATGTCACCTCCCTGCATTATGCTTCCAAAAGCATTGCAATGTCACTAGGCCGTAGGGAGATCACTGGGCTCCCTGAGACACTTGCAGATTGAGTCAGCTGCGTGTGCTTAGAAAACCAGTAAATGTTGTTGCAGTGACTTGAACCGGTATCTCTGTCCTCTGTCCTCTTTTACCTCCTTCTCGATTGCTAACTGTATTTAGCCACATTCATTGACTAAGTGCTCACTGAAGACCACAAGTATCCTTCCTCTGGGCCTGTTGTAGACAGAAAAGTATACTTAATTTTTTACTAACCACCATGTTTGAGGGACGTCGGCGTGATCACCACTGGTAGGTGGAGGGACAAATAAAAAGGAACACCTATTTCTAGACAGGATCATTGGGTAGGAAAGTGTGTGTTGTGGAGAGACGTGTTTGTTTGAGTGTCCAAACTTCCCTCTTTATATGGTTATTACTTCTTTACAATCGTGAACATCATAAAACCCACTGATTTAAAAAGCCCAGACGCATAGTTTTACAGCAATTCATTTGTTGAGGTGAGAAAATATGTGAAGGACATTGCAGTACCACTAAATCTATACATGGGCACTGTTGAAACCAAACAAAAAGAATTCACGGTGGCTAGATAGGACTATTTTCTAGTGACTGTCTTTGGGAACTCAAACAGAATCCATTTGTTTCTTTGTTTCTCAGATTCACTTGTATAGGATACCTGTCCACGCCCATTCAGCTTGTAGAGTTTGTCTGTGCCTTTGGATCTCAAGAGAGTCTCCAGTAAGGGAGCACATAGGTGGTCTTGAGTTTTCATCAGTACTTCTAAACCTGTGTCTTTTGATTTTAGCACTCAAAGCCTGTACTTTTATTCTGATATTTGAGAGCCTTGCTCTTACTGCAATTTGAAATTTTTTTTTGTTCTCATTAATACACAATCACATGCAGAACATTGTTTACTAGTCTACCCCCTTCACCAAGTCCCCACCAAATCCCAGTTACAGTCGCTGTCTGTCAGCATGTACTAAGATGCTGTAGAATCACTACTTGTCTACTCTGTGTTGTACAGCCCTACTCATGAAAACCCACCCTACACATTATACATGCTAATCCTAATGCCCCCATTCTTTTCCCCCGCCCTTATTACTCCCTTCCCAGAAACCCTACTCATACCCTTTCTCTTTGTTAACTGTTAGTCCACTCTCGTTTTCTGTGAGTCTGATGCTGTTTTTTCCTTCAGTTTTTCTTTGTTATCATACTCCACACATGAGTGAAATCATTTGGTACATGTATTTCTCCGCCTGGCCTATTTGACTGAGCAAAATACCCTCTAGGCTCCATACACGTTATTGCAAAAGATAGGATTGTTTTCTTCTTATGGCTGCTTACTGCACTTTTTAAATTGGATTTCATACTTCTTTCTTGTTTGTAGTTTCACTATGTGCTTTCCCCATTTCTCTCCCGGTTATGAGCAGTAGCTTTGTGTTAATCGATATGTACCTATATCTATCTATCTGCCTGTCCATCAATCTATCAATCAATCAATCATCTTTTTGTCTGCCCATCTGTCCTTGTGTACAAAACAGTTAACCATATAGCCTGTATCACTTTCCTACATTATGCTTCCAAAAATCCTGCAAGGTATCTAGGCTGTAGGGAGAGCAGTGGGTTCACCGAGACACCTGCAGGTCGAGTCGTCCGCGTGTACCTACAAAACAGGAAAAATGGTTGTGCAGAGACTTGAACCCGTGTCTCTATCCTCTGTCCTCTTTCATCTCCTTCTAACTTGCTGTCTGTATTTAGCCACATTCATTGACTAAGTGATTCCTGAGGACCACAAGTATCCTTCCTCTGGGCCAGTTGTCGACAGAAAAGTAAACTTGTTGCTTTGCTCACCACCATGTTTGAAGGGCATCGGCGTGATCAACGCTGATAGGACGGAGGGTCAAATAAAAAGGAAAACCAATTTCTAGACAGCAGCAGTTGGGAGCTAAGAGTGTATTGTGGAGTGACGTATTTATTTGAGTGTCCAAACTTCCCTCTTTAGGTGGTTATTACACCTTCACATTCGTGAACATCATAAAGCCCACTGATTTAAAAGGCCCAGATGCTTATTATTACAGCAACTCAGTTGTTGAGGTGAGAGAAAATTAGAAGTCCGTTGCTGCACCACTAAATCTATGGCTGGGAACTGCTGAAACCAAACAAAAATAATTCACGGTGGCCAGATAGGGCTATTTTCTACTGACTGTCTCTGGGGACTCAAACAGAATCTGTTTGTTTGATTGTTTGTATTTCATTTTCACTCTTGTAGGGTACTTGTCCACACACCTTCGGCTTGTAGTTTGTCTGTGTCCTTGGATCTCAAGTGAGTCTCCTGTAAGTAAGCACGTAGGTGTCTTGAGATTTCATCCCTTCTTTTAATCCTGTGTCTTTTGTTTGCAGCACTCAGATTCTGACCTTTTATTCTGATGATTCAGAGCTGTGCACTTATTGCACTTAAAACAATTTTTTTATCATTAATCTACAATCACGTGAAGAACATTATGTTTACTATACTCCCCCCTTCACCAAGTCCCCCCATAAAACCTCTTCAGTCGCTGTCCATCAGCGTATTTGGATGCTGTAGACCCCTTCACCATGTACCCCCCAACAGACCCCGTTACAATCGCTGTCCATCAGCGAGTAGTAAGATGCTATATGATCTCTACTAGTCTTCTCTGTGTTGTACAGTACTCCCCATGCACACCCGACACCACGCATTATACATGCTAATCCTAATGCCCCCATTCTTTGTCCCCACACTTATCCCACCCTTCAGAACCACCCTGCCCAGTCCTTTTCCCTTTGGTAACTTTTAGTCAACTCTCGGGTTCTGTGAGTCTGCTGCTATTTTTTTCCTTCAGTTTTTCTTTGCTGTTATATTCCACACATGAGTGAATTCACTTGGTACTTGTCTTTCTCCGCCTGGCCTATTTCTCTATCTCCATCCACGTCATTGCAAACGGTAGGATTTGTTTTCCTCTTAAGGCTGCTTACTGCACTTTTTAAACTGGATTTCATTCTTCCTTTTTGTCTGTAGTTTACCTATGTGCTTTCACCATTCATCTACTGATTATGAGCAATAGCTTTGTATCAATCGATGTGTATCTGTGTCTTCTATCTAACGGTCTGTCTGTCTATCTATGTATCTATCTAACTATGTATCTATGTATCTATCTATCTATCTTCGTATCATCTATCTATGATGTCTATCATCTATCAATCTATGTCCCTATCTTTCTATCTTTCATCTGTCATCTGTCTACTTATCTGTCTATGAATCAATCATCTTTTTGTCTGCCCATGTATCCTTATCTACAGAACAGTTAACAACATAGCCTATGTCACTTCCCTACATTATGCTCCCAGAAATCTTGTAAGGTAACTAGGCCGTAAGGAGAGCACTGGGTTCACCGAGACACTTGCAGGTCGAGTCAGCCGCGTGTGCTTAGAAAACCATTAAATGGTGTTGCAGGGACTTGAACCCATATCTCTGTCCTCTGTCATCTTTTACCTCCTTCTCGCTTACTCACTGTATTTAGCCACATTCATGGACTAAGTGCTCACTGAAGACCTCAAGTATCCTTCATCTGGGCCTGTTGTCGACAGAAAAGTGTACTTGGTTCTTTGCACACCACCATGTTTGAGGGACATCGGCGTGATCACTGCTGTTAGGTGGAGGAACAAATATAAAGGAACACCTATTTCGAGACAGGAGCAGTTGGGAACAAAGAATGTGTTGTGGAGTGAAGTGTTTATTTGAGGGTCCAAACTTCTGTCTTTAGGTGGTTATTACATCTTCACATTCGTGAACATCATAAAGCCCACTGATTTCAAAAGCCCAGATTCTTATTATCACAGCAACTCAGTTTTTGAGGTGAGAGAAAATGAGAAGTACGTTGCTGCACCACTAAAACTATGCCTGGGCCGTGCTGAAACCAAACAAAAAGAATTCACGGTGGCTAGATAGGGCTTTTTCCTACTGACTCTCCTGGGGACTCAAACAGAATCCATTTGTTTGTTTGTTTCTCAGCTTCACTTGTGTAGGTTACCTGTCCCCACACCTTCAGCTTGTAGTTTGTCTGTGTCCTTGGATCTCAAGTGAGTCTCCTGTAAGTAAGCACGTAGCTGTCTTGAGTTTTCATCCCTTCTTTTAACCCTGTGTCTTTTGTTTGCAGCAATCAGAGCCTGACCTTTTATTCTGAGGATTCAGAACTGTGCCCTTATTGCACTTAAAAATTTTTTTTGTTATCATTGTTCTACAATCACGTGAAGAACATTATGTTTACTATGCTCACCCCTTCAACAAGTCCCCCCCAAAAACCTCTTACTGTCGCAGTCCAACAGCGTAGATGGATGCTGTAGACCACTTCACCATTTCCCCCCCCACAGACACCATTACAGTCACTGTTCATCAGCGGGTAAGATGCTATATGATCTCTACTAGTCTTCTCTGTGTTGTACAGCACTCCTCATGCCCCCTCCGACCCCATGCAATATACATGCTTATCCTAATGCCCCCATTCTTTCTCCCCACACTTATCCCTCCCTTCAGACAAACCGTGCCCAGTCCTTTTCCCTTTGGTAACTTTTAGTCAACTCTCGGGTTCTGTGAGTCTGCTGCTTTTTTTTCTTCAGTTTTTCTTTTTGTTACGCTCTACACATGAGTGAAATCATTTGGTACTTGTCTTTCTCCACCTGGCCCATTTCTCTGAACATTCTACCGTCTAGCTCCATCCACGTCATTGCAAATGGTAGGATTGTTTTCTTCTTATGGCTGCTTACTGCACTTTGTAAACTGGATTTCATTCTTCCTTTTTGTTTGTAGTTTAGCTACGTGCTTTCACCATTCATCCCCTGGTTATGAGCAATAGCTTTGTGTCAATCGATATGTATCTGTATCTATCTATCTATCGCTCTGTCTGTATATCTATCTATCTTTCTATATATCATTCGATCTGTCTCTCTATCTATCCTTCTCTGTATTTATGTATCCATCTATCTAGCTTCCTATCAAATATCTATCATGTGTATCATCTATCATCTGTCATCTATATATATGTTTATCTATGAATCAATCATCTTTCTGTCTGCCCATCATCCTTGTGTACAGAATAGTTAACAACATCACCTATGTCACCTCCCTGCATTATGCTTCCAAAAGCATTGCAATGTCACTAGGCCGTAGGGAGATCACTGGGCTCCCTGAGACACTTGCAGATTGAGTCAGCTGCGTGTGCTTAGAAAACCAGTAAATGTTGTTGCAGTGACTTGAACCGGTATCTCTGTCCTCTGTCCTCTTTTACCTCCTTCTCGATTGCTAACTGTATTTAGCCACATTCATTGACTAAGTGCTCACTGAAGACCACAAGTATCCTTCCTCTGGGCCTGTTGTAGACAGAAAAGTATACTTAATTTTTTACTAACCACCATGTTTGAGGGACGTCGGCGTGATCACCACTGGTAGGTGGAGGGACAAATAAAAAGGAACACCTATTTCTAGACAGGATCATTGGGTAGGAAAGTGTGTGTTGTGGAGAGACGTGTTTGTTTGAGTGTCCAAACTTCCCTCTTTATATGGTTATTACTTCTTTACAATCGTGAACATCATAAAACCCACTGATTTAAAAAGCCCAGACGCATAGTTTTACAGCAATTCATTTGTTGAGGTGAGAAAATATGTGAAGGACATTGCAGTACCACTAAATCTATACATGGGCACTGTTGAAACCAAACAAAAAGAATTCACGGTGGCTAGATAGGACTATTTTCTAGTGACTGTCTTTGGGAACTCAAACAGAATCCATTTGTTTCTTTGTTTCTCAGATTCACTTGTATAGGATACCTGTCCACGCCCATTCAGCTTGTAGAGTTTGTCTGTGCCTTTGGATCTCAAGAGAGTCTCCAGTAAGGGAGCACATAGGTGGTCTTGAGTTTTCATCAGTACTTCTAAACCTGTGTCTTATGATTTTAGCATTCAAAGCCTGTACTTTTATTCTGATATTTGAGAGCCTTGCTCTTACTGCAATTTGAAATTTTTTTTTGTTCTCATTAATACACAATCACATGCAGAACATTGTTTACTAGTCTACCCCCTTCACCAAGTCCCCACCAAATCCCAGTTACAGTCGCTGTCTGTCAGCATGTACTAAGATGCTGTAGAATCACTACTTGTCTACTCTGTGTTGTACAGCCCTACTCATGAAAACCCACCCTACACATTATACATGCTAATCCTAATGCCCCCATTCTTTTCCCCCGCCCTTATTACTCCCTTCCCAGAAACCCTACTCATACCCTTTCTCTTTGTTAACTGTTAGTCCACTCTCGTTTTCTGTGAGTCTGATGCTGTTTTTTCCTTCAGTTTTTCTTTGTTATCATACTCCACACATGAGTGAAATCATTTGGTACATGTATTTCTCCGCCTGGCCTATTTGACTGAGCAAAATACCCTCTAGGCTCCATACACGTTATTGCAAAAGATAGGATTGTTTTCTTCTTATGGCTGCTTACTGCACTTTTTAAATTGGATTTCATACTTCTTTCTTGTTTGTAGTTTCACTATGTGCTTTCCCCATTTCTCTCCCGGTTATGAGCAGTAGCTTTGTGTTAATCGATATGTACCTATATCTATCTATCTGCCTGTCCATCAATCTATCAATCAATCAATCATCTTTTTGTCTGCCCATCTGTCCTTGTGTACAAAACAGTTAACCATATAGCCTGTATCACTTTCCTACATTATGCTTCCAAAAATCCTGCAAGGTATCTAGGCTGTAGGGAGAGCAGTGGGTTCACCGAGACACCTGCAGGTCGAGTCGTCCGCGTGTACCTACAAAACAGGAAAAATGGTTGTGCAGAGACTTGAACCCGTGTCTCTATCCTCTGTCCTCTTTCATCTCCTTCTAACTTGCTGTCTGTATTTAGCCACATTCATTGACTAAGTGATTCCTGAGGACCACAAGTATCCTTCCTCTGGGCCAGTTGTCGACAGAAAAGTAAACTTGTTGCTTTGCTCACCACCATGTTTGAAGGGCATCGGCGTGATCAACGCTGATAGGACGGAGGGTCAAATAAAAAGGAAAACCAATTTCTAGACAGCAGCAGTTGGGAGCTAAGAGTGTATTGTGGAGTGACGTATTTATTTGAGTGTCCAAACTTCCCTCTTTAGGTGGTTATTACACCTTCACATTCGTGAACATCATAAAGCCCACTGATTTAAAAGGCCCAGATGCTTATTATTACAGCAACTCAGTTGTTGAGGTGAGAGAAAATTAGAAGTCCGTTGCTGCACCACTAAATCTATGGCTGGGAACTGCTGAAACCAAACAAAAATAATTCACGGTGGCCAGATAGGGCTATTTTCTACTGACTGTCTCTGGGGACTCAAACAGAATCTGTTTGTTTGATTGTTTGTATTTCAGTTTCACTCTTGTAGGGTACTTGTCCACACACCTTCGGCTTGTAGTTTGTCTGTGTCCTTGGATCTCAAGTGAGTCTCCTGTAAGTAAGCACGTAGGTGTCTTGAGATTTCATCCCTTCTTTTAACCCTGTGTCTTTTGTTTGCAGCACTCAGATTCTGACCTTTTATTCTGATGATTCAGAGCTGTGCACTTATTGCACTTAAAACAATTTTTTTATCATTAATCTACAATCACGTGAAGAACATTATGTTTACTATACTCCCCCCTTCACCAAGTCCCCCCATAAAACCTCTTCAGTCGCTGTCCATCAGCGTATTTGGATGCTGTAGACCCCTTCACCATGTACCCCCCAACAGACCCCGTTACAATCGCTGTCCATCAGCGAGTAGTAAGATGCTATATGATCTCTACTAGTCTTCTCTGTGTTGTACAGTACTCAACATGCACACCCGACACCACGCATTATACATGCTAATCCTAATGCCCCCATTCTTTGTCCCCACACTTATCCCACCCTTCAGAACCACCCTGCCCAGTCCTTTTCCCTTTGGTAACTTTTAGTCAACTCTCGGGTTCTGTGAGTCTGCTGCTATTTTTTTCCTTCAGTTTTTCTTTGCTGTTATATTCCACACATGAGTGAATTCACTTGGTACTTGTCTTTCTCCGCCTGGCCTATTTCTCTATCTCCATCCACGTCATTGCAAACGGTAGGATTTGTTTTCCTCTTAAGGCTGCTTACTGCACTTTTTAAACTGGATTTCATTCTTCCTTTTTGTCTGTAGTTTACCTATGTGCTTTCACCATTCATCTACTGATTATGAGCAATAGCTTTGTATCAATCGATGTGTATCTGTGTCTTCTATCTAACGGTCTGTCTGTCTATCTATGTATCTATCTAACTATGTATCTATGTATCTATCTATCTATCTTCGTATCATCTATCTATGATGTCTATCATCTATCAATCTATGTCCCTATCTTTCTATCTTTCATCTGTCATCTGTCTACTTATCTGTCTATGAATCAATCATCTTTTTGTCTGCCCATCTATCCTTATCTACAGAACAGTTAACAACATAGCCTATGTCACTTCCCTACATTATGCTCCCAGAAATCTTGTAAGGTAACTAGGCCGTAAGGAGAGCACTGGGTTCACCGAGACACTTGCAGGTCGAGTCAGCCGCGTGTGCTTAGAAAACCATTAAATGGTGTTGCAGGGACTTGAACCCATATCTCTGTCCTCTGTCATCTTTTACCTCCTTCTCGCTTACTCACTGTATTTAGCCACATTCATGGACTAAGTGCTCACTGAAGACCTCAAGTATCCTTCATCTGGGCCTGTTGTCGACAGAAAAGTGTACTTGGTTCTTTGCACACCACCATGTTTGAGGGACATCGGCGTGATCACTGCTGTTAGGTGGAGGAACAAATATAAAGGAACACCTATTTCGAGACAGGAGCAGTTGGGAACAAAGAATGTGTTGTGGAGTGAAGTGTTTATTTGAGGGTCCAAACTTCTGTCTTTAGGTGGTTATTACATCTTCACATTCGTGAACATCATAAAGCCCACTGATTTCAAAAGCCCAGATTCTTATTATCACAGCAACTCAGTTTTTGAGGTGAGAGAAAATGAGAAGTACGTTGCTGCACCACTAAAACTATGCCTGGGCCGTGCTGAAACCAAACAAAAAGAATTCACGGTGGCTAGATAGGGCTTTTTCCTACTGACTCTCCTGGGGACTCAAACAGAATCCATTTGTTTGTTTGTTTCTCAGCTTCACTTGTGTAGGTTACCTGTCCCCACACCTTCAGCTTGTAGTTTGTCTGTGTCCTTGGATCTCAAGTGAGTCTCCTGTATGTAAGCACGTAGCTGTCTTGAGTTTTCATCCCTTCTTTTAACCCTGTGTCTTTTGTTTGCAGCAATCAGAGCCTGACCTTTTATTCTGAGGATTCAGAACTGTGCCCTTAATGCACTTAAAAAATTTTTTTTGTTATCATTGTTCTACAATCACGTGAAGAACATTATGTTTACTATGCTCCCCCCTTCAACAAGTCCCCCCCCAAAACCTCTTACTGTCGCAGTACAACAGCGTAGATGGATGCTGTAGACCACTTCACCATTTCCCCCCCCACAGACACCATTACAGTCACTGTTCATCAGCGGGTAAGATGCTATATGATCTCTACTAGTCTTCTCTGTGTTGTACAGCACTCCTCATGCCCCCTCCGACCCCATGCAATATACATGCTTATCCTAATGCCCCCATACTTTCTCCCCACACTTATCCCTCCCTTCAGACAAACCCTGCCCAGTCCTTTTCCCTTTGGTAACTTTTAGTCAACTCTCGGGTTCTGTGAGTCTGCTGCTTTTTTTTCTTCAGTTTTTCTTTTTGTTACGCTCTACACATGAGTGAAATCATTTGGTACTTGTCTTTCTTCACCTGGCCCATTTCTCTGAACATTCTACCGTCTAGCTCCATCCACGTCATTGCAAATGGTAGGATTGTTTTCTTCTTATGGCTCCTTACTGCACTTTGTAAACAGGATTTCATTCTTCCTTTTTGTTTGTAGTTTAGCTACGTGCTTTCACCATTCATCACCTGGTTATGAGCAATAGCTTTGTGTCAATCGATATGTATCTGTATCTATCTATCTATCACTCTGTCCGTATATCTATCTATCTTTCTATATATCATTCTATCTATCTCTCTATCTATCCTTCTCTGTATTTATCTATCCATCTATCTAGCTTCCTATCATATATCTATCATGTGTATCATCTATCTATCTATCATCTGTCATCTATATATATGTCTATCTATGAATCAATCATCTTTCTGTCTGCCCATCATCCTTGTGTACAGAATAGTTAACAACATCACCTAGGTCACCTCCCTGCATTATGCTTCCAAAAACATTGCAATGTCACTAGGCCGTAGGGAGATCACTGGGCTCCCTGAGACACTTGCAGATTGAGTCAGCTGCGTGTGCTTAGAAAACCAGTAAATGTTGTTGCAGTGACTTGAACCCGTATCTCTGTCCTCTGTCCTCTTTTACCTCCTTCTCGATTGCTAACTGTATTTAGCCACATTCATTGACTAAGTGCTCACTGAAGACCACAAGTATCCTTCCTCTGGGCCTGTTGTAGACAGAAAAGTATATTTAATTTTTTACTAACCACCATGTTTGAGGGACGTCGGCGTGATCACCACTGGTAGGTGGAGGGACAAATAAAAAGGAACACCTATTTCTAGACAGGATCATTTGGTAGGAAAGTGTGTGTTGTGGAGAGACGTGTTTGTTTGAGTGTCCAAACTTCCCTCTTTATATGGTTATTACTTCTTTACAATCGTGAACATCATAAAACCCACTGATTTAAAAAGCCCAGACGCATAGTTTTACAGCAATTCATTTGTTTAGGTGAGAAAAAATGTGAAGGACATTGCAGTACCACTAAATCTATACATGGGCACTGTTGAAACCAAACAAAAAGAATTCACGGTGGCTAGATAGGACTATTTTCTAGTGACTGTCTTTGGGAACTCAAACAGAATCCATTTGTTTCTTTGTTTCTCAGATTCACTTGTATAGGATACCTGTCCACGCCCATTCAGCTTGTAGAGTTTGTCTGTGCCTTTGGATCTCAAGAGAGTCTCCAGTAAGGGAGCACATAGGTGGTCTTGAGTTTTCATCAGTACTTCTAAACCTGTGTCTTTTGATTTTAGCACTCAAAGCCTGTACTTTTATTCTGATATTTGAGAGCCTTGCTCTTACTGCAATTTGAAATTTTTTTTGTTCTCATTAATACACAATCACATGCAGAACATTGTTTACTAGTCTACCCCCTTCACCAAGTCCCCACCAAATCCCAGTTACAGTCGTTGTCTGTCAGCATGTACTAAGATGCTGTAGATTCACTACTTGTCTACTCTGTGTTGTACAGCCCTACTCATGAAAACCCACCCTACACATTATACATGCTAATCCTAATGCCCCCATTCTTTTCCCCCGCCCTTATTACTCCCTTCCCAGAAACCCTACTCATACCCTTTCTCTTTGTTAACTGTTAGTCCACTCTCGTTTTCTGTGAGTCTGATGCTGTTTTTTCCTCCAGTTTTTCTTTGTTATCATACTCCACACATGAGTGAAATCATTTGGTACATGTATTTCTCCGCCTGGCCTATTTGACTGAGCAAAATACCCTCTAGGCTCCATACACGTTATTGCAAAAGATAGGATTGTTTTCTTCTTATGGCTGCTTACTGCACTTTTTAAATTGGATTTCATACTTCTTTCTTGTTTGTAGTTTCACTATGTGCTTTCCCCATTTCTCTCCCGGTTATGAGCAGTAGCTTTGTGTTAATCGATATGTACCTATATCTATCTATCTGCCTGTCCATCAATCTATCAATCAATCAATCATCTTTTTGTCTGCCCATCTGTCCTTGTGTACAAAACAGTTAACCATATAGCCTGTATCACTTTCCTACATTATGCTTCCAAAAATCCTGCAAGGTATCTAGGCTGTAGGGAGAGCAGTGGGTTCACCGAGACACCTGCAGGTCGAGTCGTCCGCGTGTACCTACAAAACAGGAAAAATGGTTGTGCAGAGACTTGAACCCGTGTCTCTATCCTCTGTCCTCTTTCATCTCCTTCTAACTTGCTGTCTGTATTTAGCCACATTCATTGACTAAGTGATTCCTGAGGACCACAAGTATCCTTCCTCTGGGCCAGTTGTCGACAGAAAAGTAAACTTGTTGCTTTGCTCACCACCATGTTTGAGGGGCATCGGCGTGATCAACGCTGATAGGACGGAGGGTCAAATAAAAAGGAAAACCAATTTCTAGACAGCAGCAGTTGGGAGCTAAGAGTGTATTGTGGAGTGACGTATTTATTTGAGTGTCCAAACTTCCCTCTTTAGGTGGTTATTACACCTTCACATTCGTGAACATCATAAAGCCCACTGATTTAAAAGGCCCAGATGCTTATTATTACAGCAACTCAGTTGTTGAGGTGAGAGAAAATTAGAAGTCCGTTGCTGCACCACTAAATCTATGGCTGGGAACTGCTGAAACCAAACAAAAATAATTCACGGTGGCCAGATAGGGCTATTTTCTACTGACTGTCTCTGGGGACTCAAACAGAATCTGTTTGTTTGATTGTTTGTATTTCATTTTCACTCTTGTAGGGTACTTGTCCACACACCTTCGGCTTGTAGTTTGTCTGTGTCCTTGGATCTCAAGTGAGTCTCCTGTAAGTAAGCACGTAGGTGTCTTGAGATTTCATCCCTTCTTTTAACCCTGTGTCTTTTGTTTGCAGCACTCAGATTCTGACCTTTTATTCTGATGATTCAGAGCTGTGCACTTATTGCACTTAAAACAATTTTTTTATCATTAATCTACAATCACGTGAAGAACATTATGTTTACTATACTCCCCCCTTCACCAAGTCCCCCCATAAAACCTCTTCAGTCGCTGTCCATCAGCGTATTTGGATGCTGTAGACCCCTTCACCATGTACCCCCCAACAGACCCCGTTACAATCGCTGTCCATCAGCGAGTAGTAAGATGCTATATGATCTCTACTAGTCTTCTCTGTGTTGTACAGTACTCCCCATGCACACCCGACACCACGCATTATACATGCTAATCCTAATGCCCCCATTCTTTGTCCCCACACTTATCCCACCCTTCAGAACCACCCTGCCCAGTCCTTTCCCTTTGGTAACTTTTAGTCAACTCTCGGGTTCTGTGAGTCTGCTGCTATTTTTTTCCTTCAGTTTTTCTTTGCTGTTATATTCCACACATGAGTGAATTCACTTGGTACTTGTCTTTCTCCGCCTGGCCTATTTCTCTATCTCCATCCACGTCATTGCAAACGGTAGGATTTGTTTTCCTCTTAAGGCTGCTTACTGCACTTTTTAAACTGGATTTCATTCTTCCTTTTTGTCTGTAGTTTACCTATGTGCTTTCACCATTCATCTACTGATTATGAGCAATAGCTTTGTATCAATCGATGTGTATCTGTGTCTTCTATCTAACGGTCTGTCTGTCTATCTATGTATCTATCTAACTATGTATCTATGTATCTATCTATCTATCTTCGTATCATCTATCTATGATGTCTATCATCTATCAATCTATGTCCCTATCTTTCTATCTTTCATCTGTCATCTGTCTACTTATCTGTCTATGAATCAATCATCTTTTTGTCTGCCCATCTATCCTTATCTACAGAACAGTTAACAACATAGCCTATGTCACTTCCCTACATTATGCTCCCAGAAATCTTGTAAGGTAACTAGGCCGTAAGGAGAGCACTGGGTTCACCGAGACACTTGCAGGTCGAGTCAGCCGCGTGTGCTTAGGAAACCATTAAATGGTGTTGCAGGGACTTGAACCCATATCTCTGTCCTCTGTCATCTTTTACCTCCTTCTCGCTTACTCACTGTATTTAGCCACATTCATGGACTAAGTGCTCACTGAAGACCTCAAGTATCCTTCATCTGGGCCTGTTGTCGACAGAAAAGTGTACTTGGTTCTTTGCACACCACCATGTTTGAGGGACATCGGCGTGATCACTGCTGTTAGGTGGAGGAACAAATATAAAGGAACACCTATTTCGAGACAGGAGCAGTTGGGAACAAAGAATGTGTTGTGGAGTGAAGTGTTTATTTGAGGGTCCAAACTTCTGTCTTTAGGTGGTTATTACATCTTCACATTCGTGAACATCATAAAGCCCACTGATTTCAAAAGCCCAGATTCTTATTATCACAGCAACTCAGTTTTTGAGGTGAGAGAAAATGAGAAGTACGTTGCTGCACCACTAAAACTATGCCTGGGCCATGCTGAAACCAAACAAAAAGAATTCACGGTGGCTAGATAGGGCTTTTTCCTACTGACTCTCCTGGGGACTCAAACAGAATCCATTTGTTTGTTTGTTTCTCAGCTTCACTTGTGTAGGTTACCTGTCCCCACACCTTCAGATTGTAGTTTGTCTGTGTCCTTGGATCTCAAGTGAGTCTCCTGTATGTAAGCACGTAGCTGTCTTGAGTTTTCATCCCTTCTTTTAACCCTGTGTCTTTTGTTTGCAGCAATCAGAGCCTGACCTTTTATTCTGAGGATTCAGAACTGTGCCCTTAATGCACTTAAAAAATTTTTTTTGTTATCATTGTTCTACAATCACGTGAAGAACATTATGTTTACTATGCTCCCCCCTTCAACAAGTCCCCCCCCAAAACCTCTTACTGTCGCAGTACAACAGCGTAGATGGATGCTGTAGACCACTTCACCATTTCCCCCCCCACAGACACCATTACAGTCACTGTTCATCAGCGGGTAAGATGCTATATGATCTCTACTAGTCTTCTCTGTGTTGTACAGCACTCCTCATGCCCCCTCCGACCCCATGCAATATACATGCTTATCCTAATGCCCCCATACTTTCTCCCCACACTTATCCCTCCCTTCAGACAAACCGTGCCCAGTCCTTTTCCCTTTGGTAACTTTTAGTCAACTCTCGGGTTCTGTGTTTCTGCTGCTTTTTTTTCTTCAGTTTTTCTTTTTGTTACGCTCTACACATGAGTGAAATCATTTGGTACTTGTCTTTCTTCACCTGGCCCATTTCTCTGAACATTCTACCGTCTAGCTCCATCCACGTCATTGCAAATGGTAGGATTGTTTTCTTCTTATGGCTCCTTACTGCACTTTGTAAACAGGATTTCATTCTTACTTTTTGTTTGTAGTTTAGCTACGTGCTTTCACCATTCATCACCTGGTTATGAGCAATAGCTTTGTGTCAATCGATATGTATCTGTATCTATCTATCTATCACTCTGTCCGTATATCTATCTATCTTTCTATATATCATTCTATCTATCTCTCTATCTATCCTTCTCTGTATTTATCTATCCATCTATCTAGCTTCCTATCATATATCTATCATGTGTATCATCTATCTATCTATCATCTGTCATCTATATATATGTCTATCTATGAATCAATCATCTTTCTGTCTGCCCATCATCCTTGTGTACAGAATAGTTAACAACATCACCTAGGTCACCTCCCTGCATTATGCTTCCAAAAACATTGCAATGTCACTAGGCCGTAGGGAGATCACTGGGCTCCCTGAGACACTTGCAGATTGAGTCAGCTGCGTGTGCTTAGAAAACCAGTAAATGTTGTTGCAGTGACTTGAACCCGTATCTCTGTCCTCTGTCCTCTTTTACCTCCTTCTCGATTGCTAACTGTATTTAGCCACATTCATTGACTAAGTGCTCACTGAAGACCACAAGTATCCTTCCTCTGGGCCTGTTGTAGACAGAAAAGTATATTTAATTTTTTACTAACCACCATGTTTGAGGGACGTCGGCGTGATCACCACTGGTAGGTGGAGGGACAAATAAAAAGGAACACCTATTTCTAGACAGGATCATTTGGTAGGAAAGTGTGTGTTGTGGAGAGACGTGTTTGTTTGAGTGTCCAAACTTCCCTCTTTATATGGTTATTACTTCTTTACAATCGTGAACATCATAAAACCCACTGATTTAAAAAGCCCAGACGCATAGTTTTACAGCAATTCATTTGTTTAGGTGAGAAAAAATGTGAAGGACATTGCAGTACCACTAAATCTATACATGGGCACTGTTGAAACCAAACAAAAAGAATTCACGGTGGCTAGATAGGACTATTTTCTAGTGACTGTCTTTGGGAACTCAAACAGAATCCATTTGTTTCTTTGTTTCTCAGATTCACTTGTATAGGATACCTGTCCACGCCCATTCAGCTTGTAGAGTTTGTCTGTGCCTTTGGATCTCAAGAGAGTCTCCAGTAAGGGAGCACATAGGTGGTCTTGAGTTTTCATCAGTACTTCTAAACCTGTGTCTTTTGATTTTAGCACTCAAAGCCTGTACTTTTATTCTGATATTTGAGAGCCTTGCTCTTACTGCAATTTGAAATTTTTTTTGTTCTCATTAATACACAATCACATGCAGAACATTGTTTACTAGTCTACCCCCTTCACCAAGTCCCCACCAAATCCCAGTTACAGTCGTTGTCTGTCAGCATGTACTAAGATGCTGTAGAATCACTACTTGTCTACTCTGTGTTGTACAGCCCTACTCATGAAAACCCACCCTACACATTATACATGCTAATCCTAATGCCCCCATTCTTTTCCCCCGCCCTTATTACTCCCTTCCCAGAAACCCTACTCATACCCTTTCTCTTTGTTAACTGTTAGTCCACTCTCGTTTTCTGTGAGTCTGCTGCTGTTTTTTCCTCCAGTTTTTCTTTGTTATCATACTCCACACATGAGTGAAATCATTTGGTACATGTATTTCTCCGCCTGGCCTATTTGACTGAACAAAATACCCTCTAGGCTCCATACACGTTATTGCAAAAGATAGGATTGTTTTCTTCTTATGGCTGCTTACTGCACTTTTTAAATTGGATTTCATACTTCTTTCTTGTTTGTAGTTTCACTATGTGCTTTCCCCATTGCTCTCCCGGTTATGAGCAGTAGCTTTGTGTTAATCGATATGTACCTATATCTATCTATCTGCCTGTCTATCTATCTATCAATCAATCAATCATCTTTTTGTCTGCCCATCTGTCCTTGTGTACAAAACAGTTAACCATATAGCCTGTATCACTTTCCTACATTATGCTTCCAAAAATCCTGCAAGGTATCTAGGCTGTAGGGAGAGCAGTGGGTTCACCGAGACACCTGCAGGTCGAGTCGTCCGCGTGTACCTACAAAACAGGAAAAATGGTTGTGCAGAGACTTGAACCCGTGTCTCTATCCTCTGTCCTCTTTCATCTCCTTCTAACTTGCTGTCTGTATTTAGCCACATTCATTGACTAAGTGATTCCTGAGGACCACAAGTATCCTTCCTCTGGGCCAGTTGTCGACAGAAAAGTAAACTTGTTGCTTTGCTCACCACCATGTTTGAGGGGCATCGGCGTGATCAACGCTGATAGGACGGAGGGTCAAATAAAAAGGAAAACCAATTTCTAGACAGCAGCAGTTGGGAGCTAAGAGTGTATTGTGGAGTGACGTATTTATTTGAGTGTCCAAACTTCCCTCTTTAGGTGGTTATTACACCTTCACATTCGTGAACATCATAAAGCCCACTGATTTAAAAGGCCCAGATGCTTATTATTACAGCAACTCAGTTGTTGAGGTGAGAGAAAATTAGAAGTCCGTTGCTGCACCACTAAATCTATGGCTGGGAACTGCTGAAACCAAACAAAAATAATTCACGGTGGCCAGATAGGGCTATTTTCTACTGACTGTCTCTGGGGACTCAAACAGAATCTGTTTGTTTGATTGTTTGTATTTCAGTTTCACTCTTGTAGGGTACTTGTCCACACACCTTCGGCTTGTAGTTTGTCTGTGTCCTTGGATCTCAAGTGAGTCTCCTGTAAGTAAGCACGTAGGTGTCTTGAGATTTCATCCCTTCGTTTAACCCTGTGTCTTTTGTTTGCAGCACTCAGATTCTGACCTTTTATTCTGATGATTCAGAGCTGTGCACTTATTGCACTTAAAACAATTTTTTTATCATTAATCTACAATCACGTGAAGAACATTATGTTTACTATACTCCCCCCTTCACCAAGTCCCCCCATAAAACCTCTTCAGTCGCTGTCCATCAGCGTATTTGGATGCTGTAGACCCCTTCACCATGTACCCCCCAACAGACCCCGTTACAATCGCTGTCCATCAGCGAGTAGTAAGATGCTATATGATCTCTACTAGTCTTCTCTGTGTTGTACAGTACTCCCCATGCACACCCGACACCACGCATTATACATGCTAATCCTAATGCCCCCATTCTTTGTCCCCACACTTATCCCACCCTTCAGAACCACCCTGCCCAGTCCTTTTCCCTTTGGTAACTTTTAGTCAACTCTCGGGTTCTGTGAGTCTGCTGCTATTTTTTTCCTTCAGTTTTTCTTTGCTGTTATATTCCACACATGAGTGAATTCACTTGGTACTTGTCTTTCTCCGCCTGGCCTATTTCTCTATCTCCATCCACGTCATTGCAAACGGTAGGATTTGTTTTCTTCTTAAGGCTGCTTACTGCACTTTTTAAACTGGATTTCATTCTTCCTTTTTGTCTGTAGTTTACCTATGTGCTTTCACCATTCATCTACTGATTATGAGCAATAGCTTTGTATCAATCGATGTGTATCTGTGTCTTCTATCTAACGGTCTGTCTGTCTATCTATGTATCTATCTAACTATGTATCTATGTATCTATCTATCTATCTTCGTATCATCTATCTATGATGTCTATCATCTATCAATCTATGTCCCTATCTTTCTATCTTTCATCTGTCATCTGTCTACTTATCTGTCTATGAATCAATCATCTTTTTGTCTGCCCATCTATCCTTATCTACAGAACAGTTAACAACATAGCCTATGTCACTTCCCTACATTATGCTCCCAGAAATCTTGTAAGGTAACTAGGCCGTAAGGAGAGCACTGGGTTCACCGAGACACTTGCAGGTCGAGTCAGCCGCGTGTGCTTAGGAAACCATTAAATGGTGTTGCAGGGACTTGAACCCATATCTCTGTCCTCTGTCATCTTTTACCTCCTTCTCGCTTACTCACTGTATTTAGCCACATTCATGGACTAAGTGCTCACTGAAGACCTCAAGTATCCTTCATCTGGGCCTGTTGTCGACAGAAAAGTGTACTTGGTTCTTTGCACACCACCATGTTTGAGGGACATCGGCGTGATCACTGCTGTTAGGTGGAGGAACAAATATAAAGGAACACCTATTTCGAGACAGGAGCAGTTGGGAACAAAGAATGTGTTGTGGAGTGAAGTGTTTATTTGAGGGTCCAAACTTCTGTCTTTAGGTGGTTATTACATCTTCACATTCGTGAACATCATAAAGCCCACTGATTTCAAAAGCCCAGATTCTTATTATCACAGCAACTCAGTTTTTGAGGTGAGAGAAAATGAGAAGTACGTTGCTGCACCACTAAAACTATGCCTGGGCCGTGCTGAAACCAAACAAAAAGAATTCACGGTGGCTAGATAGGGCTTTTTCCTACTGACTCTCCTGGGGACTCAAACAGAATCCATTTGTTTGTTTGTTTCTCAGCTTCACTTGTGTAGGTTACCTGTCCCCACACCTTCAGCTTGTAGTTTGTCTGTGTCCTTGGATCTCAAGTGAGTCTCCTGTATGTAAGCACGTAGCTGTCTTGAGTTTTCATCCCTTCTTTTAACCCTGTGTCTTTTGTTTGCAGCAATCAGAGCCTGACCTTTTATTCTGAGGATTCAGAACTGTGCCCTTAATGCACTTAAAAAATTTTTTTTGTTATCATTGTTCTACAATCACGTGAAGAACATTATGTTTACTATGCTCCCCCCTTCAACAAGTCCCCCCCCAAAACCTCTTACTGTCGCAGTACAACAGCGTAGATGGATGCTGTAGACCACTTCACCATTTCCCCCCCCACAGACACCATTACAGTCACTGTTCATCAGCGGGTAAGATGCTATATGATCTCTACTAGTCTTCTCTGTGTTGTACAGCACTCCTCATGCCCCCTCCGACCCCATGCAATATACATGCTTATCCTAATGCCCCCATACTTTCTCCCCACACTTATCCCTCCCTTCAGACAAACCCTGCCCAGTCCTTTTCCCTTTGGTAACTTTTAGTCAACTCTCGGGTTCTGTGAGTCTGCTGCTTTTTTTTCTTCAGTTTTTCTTTTTGTTACGCTCTACACATGAGTGAAATCATTTGGTACTTGTCTTTCTTCACCTGGCCCATTTCTCTGAACATTCTACCGTCTAGCTCCATCCACGTCATTGCAAATGGTAGGATTGTTTTCTTCTTATGGCTCCTTACTGCACTTTGTAAACAGGATTTCATTCTTACTTTTTGTTTGTAGTTTAGCTACGTGCTTTCACCATTCATCACCTGGTTATGAGCAATAGCTTTGTGTCAATCGATATGTATCTGTATTTATCTATCTATCACTCTGTCCGTATATCTATCTATCTTTCTATATATCATTCTATCTATCTCTCTATCTATCCTTCTCTGTATTTATCTATCCATCTATCTAGCTTCCTATCATATATCTATCATGTGTATCATCTATCTATCTATCATCTGTCATCTATATATATGTCTATCTATGAATCAATCATCTTTCTGTCTGCCCATCATCCTTGTGTACAGAATAGTTAACAACATCACCTAGGTCACCTCCCTGCATTATGCTTCCAAAAACATTGCAATGTCACTAGGCCGTAGGGAGATCACTGGGCTCCCTGAGACACTTGCAGATTGAGTCAGCTGCGTGTGCTTAGAAAACCAGTAAATGTTGTTGCAGTGACTTGAACCCGTATCTCTGTCCTCTGTCCTCTTTTACCTCCTTCTCGATTGCTAACTGTATTTAGCCACATTCATTGACTAAGTGCTCACTGAAGACCACAAGTATCCTTCCTCTGGGCCTGTTGTAGACAGAAAAGTATATTTAATTTTTTACTAACCACCATGTTTGAGGGACGTCGGCGTGATCACCACTGGTAGGTGGAGGGACAAATAAAAAGGAACACCTATTTCTAGACAGGATCATTTGGTAGGAAAGTGTGTGTTGTGGAGAGACGTGTTTGTTTGAGTGTCCAAACTTCCCTCTTTATATGGTTATTACTTCTTTACAATCGTGAACATCATAAAACCCACTGATTTAAAAAGCCCAGACGCATAGTTTTACAGCAATTCATTTGTTTAGGTGAGAAAAAATGTGAAGGACATTGCAGTACCACTAAATCTATACATGGGCACTGTTGAAACCAAACAAAAAGAATTCACGGTGGCTAGATAGGACTATTTTCTAGTGACTGTCTTTGGGAACTCAAACAGAATCCATTTGTTTCTTTGTTTCTCAGATTCACTTGTATAGGATACCTGTCCACGCCCATTCAGCTTGTAGAGTTTGTCTGTGCCTTTGGATCTCAAGAGAGTCTCCAGTAAGGGAGCACATAGGTGGTCTTGAGTTTTCATCAGTACTTCTAAACCTGTGTCTTTTGATTTTAGCACTCAAAGCCTGTACTTTTATTCTGATATTTGAGAGCCTTGCTCTTACTGCAATTTGAAATTTTTTTTGTTCTCATTAATACACAATCACATGCAGAACATTGTTTACTAGTCTACCCCCTTCACCAAGTCCCCACCAAATCCCAGTTACAGTCGTTGTCTGTCAGCATGTACTAAGATGCTGTAGAATCACTACTTGTCTACTCTGTGTTGTACAGCCCTACTCATGAAAACCCACCCTACACATTATACATGCTAATCCTAATGCCCCCATTCTTTTCCCCCGCCCTTATTACTCCCTTCCCAGAAACCCTACTCATACCCTTTCTCTTTGTTAACTGTTAGTCCACTCTCGTTTTCTGTGAGTCTGCTGCTGTTTTTTCCTCCAGTTTTTCTTTGTTATCATACTCCACACATGAGTGAAATCATTTGGTACATGTATTTCTCCGCCTGGCCTATTTGACTGAACAAAATACCCTCTAGGCTCCATACACGTTATTGCAAAAGATAGGATTGTTTTCTTCTTATGGCTGCTTACTGCACTTTTTAAATTGGATTTCATACTTCTTTCTTGTTTGTAGTTTCACTATGTGCTTTCCCCATTGCTCTCCCGGTTATGAGCAGTAGCTTTGTGTTAATCGATATGTACCTATATCTATCTATCTGCCTGTCTATCTATCTATCAATCAATCAATCATCTTTTTGTCTGCCCATCTGTCCTTGTGTACAAAACAGTTAACCATATAGCCTGTATCACTTTCCTACATTATGCTTCCAAAAATCCTGCAAGGTATCTAGGCTGTAGGGAGAGCAGTGGGTTCACCGAGACACCTGCAGGTCGAGTCGTCCGCGTGTACCTACAAAACAGGAAAAATGGTTGTGCAGAGACTTGAACCCGTGTCTCTATCCTCTGTCCTCTTTCATCTCCTTCTAACTTGCTGTCTGTATTTAGCCACATTCATTGACTAAGTGATTCCTGAGGACCACAAGTATCCTTCCTCTGGGCCAGTTGTCGACAGAAAAGTAAACTTGTTGCTTTGCTCACCACCATGTTTGAGGGGCATCGGCGTGATCAACGCTGATAGGACGGAGGGTCAAATAAAAAGGAAAACCAATTTCTAGACAGCAGCAGTTGGGAGCTAAGAGTGTATTGTGGAGTGACGTATTTATTTGAGTGTCCAAACTTCCCTCTTTAGGTGGTTATTACACCTTCACATTCGTGAACATCATAAAGCCCACTGATTTAAAAGGCCCAGATGCTTATTATTACAGCAACTCAGTTGTTGAGGTGAGAGAAAATTAGAAGTCCGTTGCTGCACCACTAAATCTATGGCTGGGAACTGCTGAAACCAAACAAAAATAATTCACGGTGGCCAGATAGGGCTATTTTCTACTGACTGTCTCTGGGGACTCAAACAGAATCTGTTTGTTTGATTGTTTGTATTTCAGTTTCACTCTTGTAGGGTACTTGTCCACACACCTTCGGCTTGTAGTTTGTCTGTGTCCTTGGATCTCAAGTGAGTCTCCTGTAAGTAAGCACGTAGGTGTCTTGAGATTTCATCCCTTCGTTTAACCCTGTGTCTTTTGTTTGCAGCACTCAGATTCTGACCTTTTATTCTGATGATTCAGAGCTGTGCACTTATTGCACTTAAAACAATTTTTTTATCATTAATCTACAATCACGTGAAGAACATTATGTTTACTATACTCCCCCCTTCACCAAGTCCCCCCATAAAACCTCTTCAGTCGCTGTCCATCAGCGTATTTGGATGCTGTAGACCCCTTCACCATGTACCCCCCAACAGACCCCGTTACAATCGCTGTCCATCAGCGAGTAGTAAGATGCTATATGATCTCTACTAGTCTTCTCTGTGTTGTACAGTACTCCCCATGCACACCCGACACCACGCATTATACATGCTAATCCTAATGCCCCCATTCTTTGTCCCCACACTTATCCCACCCTTCAGAACCACCCTGCCCAGTCCTTTTCCCTTTGGTAACTTTTAGTCAACTCTCGGGTTCTGTGAGTCTGCTGCTATTTTTTTCCTTCAGTTTTTCTTTGCTGTTATATTCCACACATGAGTGAATTCACTTGGTACTTGTCTTTCTCCGCCTGGCCTAGTTCTCTATCTCCATCCACGTCATTGCAAACGGTAGGATTTGTTTTCTTCTTAAGGCTGCTTACTGCACTTTTTAAACTGGATTTCATTCTTCCTTTTTGTCTGTAGTTTACCTATGTGCTTTCACCATTCATCTACTGATTATGAGCAATAGCTTTGTATCAATCGATGTGTATCTGTGTCTTCTATCTAACGGTCTGTCTGTCTATCTATGTATCTATCTAACTATGTATCTATGTATCTATCTATCTATCTTCGTATCATCTATCTATGATGTCTATCATCTATCAATCTATGTCCCTATCTTTCTATCTTTCATCTGTCATCTGTCTACTTATCTGTCTATGAATCAATCATCTTTTTGTCTGCCCATCTATCCTTATCTACAGAACAGTTAACAACATAGCCTATGTCACTTCCCTACATTATGCTCCCAGAAATCTTGTAAGGTAACTAGGCCGTAAGGAGAGCACTGGGTTCACCGAGACACTTGCAGGTCGAGTCAGCCGCGTGTGCTTAGAAAACCATTAAATGGTGTTGCAGGGACTTGAACCCATATCTCTGTCCTCTGTCATCTTTTACCTCCTTCTCGCTTACTCACTGTATTTAGCCACATTCATGGACTAAGTGCTCACTGAAGACCTCAAGTATCCTTCATCTGGGCCTGTTGTCGACAGAAAAGTGTACTTGGTTCTTTGCACACCACCATGTTTGAGGGACATCGGCGTGATCACTGCTGTTAGGTGGAGGAACAAATATAAAGGAACACCTATTTCGAGACAGGAGCAGTTGGGAACAAAGAATGTGTTGTGGAGTGAAGTGTTTATTTGAGGGTCCAAACTTCTGTCTTTAGGTGGTTATTACATCTTCACATTCGTGAACATCATAAAGCCCACTGATTTCAAAAGCCCAGATTCTTATTATCACAGCAACTCAGTTTTTGAGGTGAGAGAAAATGAGAAGTACGTTGCTGCACCACTAAAACTATGCCTGGGCCGTGCTGAAACCAAACAAAAAGAATTCACGGTGGCTAGATAGGGCTTTTTCCTACTGACTCTCCTGGGGACTCAAACAGAATCCATTTGTTTGTTTGTTTCTCAGCTTCACTTGTGTAGGTTACCTGTCCCCACACCTTCAGCTTGTAGTTTGTCTGTGTCCTTGGATCTCAAGTGAGTCTCCTGTATGTAAGCACGTAGCTGTCTTGAGTTTTCATCCCTTCTTTTAACCCTGTGTCTTTTGTTTGCAGCAATCAGAGCCTGACCTTTTATTCTGAGGATTCAGAACTGTGCCCTTAATGCACTTAAAAAATTTTTTTTGTTATCATTGTTCTACAATCACGTGAAGAACATTATGTTTACTATGCTCCCCCCTTCAACAAGTCCCCCCCCAAAACCTCTTACTGTCGCAGTACAACAGCGTAGATGGATGCTGTAGACCACTTCACCATTTCCCCCCCCACAGACACCATTACAGTCACTGTTCATCAGCGGGTAAGATGCTATATGATCTCTACTAGTCTTCTCTGTGTTGTACAGCACTCCTCATGCCCCCTCCGACCCCATGCAATATACATGCTTATCCTAATGCCCCCATACTTTCTCCCCACACTTATCCCTCCCTTCAGACAAACCCTGCCCAGTCCTTTTCCCTTTGGTAACTTTTAGTCAACTCTCGGGTTCTGTGAGTCTGCTGCTTTTTTTTCTTCAGTTTTTCTTTTTGTTACGCTCTACACATGAGTGAAATCATTTGGTACTTGTCTTTCTTCACCTGGCCCATTTCTCTGAACATTCTACCGTCTAGCTCCATCCACGTCATTGCAAATGGTAGGATTGTTTTCTTCTTATGGCTCCTTACTGCACTTTGTAAACAGGATTTCATTCTTCCTTTTTGTTTGTAGTTTAGCTACGTGCTTTCACCATTCATCACCTGGTTATGAGCAATAGCTTTGTGTCAATCGATATGTATCTGTATTTATCTATCTATCACTCTGTCCGTATATCTATCTATCTTTCTATATATCATTCTATCTATCTCTCTATCTATCCTTCTCTGTATTTATCTATCCATCTATCTAGCTTCCTATCATATATCTATCATGTGTATCATCTATCTATCTATCATCTGTCATCTATATATATGTCTATCTATGAATCAATCATCTTTCTGTCTGCCCATCATCCTTGTGTACAGAATAGTTAACAACATCACCTAGGTCACCTCCCTGCATTATGCTTCCAAAAACATTGCAATGTCACTAGGCCGTAGGGAGATCACTGGGCTCCCTGAGACACTTGCAGATTGAGTCAGCTGCGTGTGCTTAGAAAACCAGTAAATGTTGTTGCAGTGACTTGAACCCGTATCTCTGTCCTCTGTCCTCTTTTACCTCCTTCTCGATTGCTAACTGTATTTAGCCACATTCATTGACTAAGTGCTCACTGAAGACCACAAGTATCCTTCCTCTGGGCCTGTTGTAGACAGAAAAGTATATTTAATTTTTTACTAACCACCATGTTTGAGGGACGTCGGCGTGATCACCACTGGTAGGTGGAGGGACAAATAAAAAGGAACACCTATTTCTAGACAGGATCATTTGGTAGGAAAGTGTGTGTTGTGGAGAGACGTGTTTGTTTGAGTGTCCAAACTTCCCTCTTTATATGGTTATTACTTCTTTACAATCGTGAACATCATAAAACCCACTGATTTAAAAAGCCCAGACGCATAGTTTTACAGCAATTCATTTGTTTAGGTGAGAAAAAATGTGAAGGACATTGCAGTACCACTAAATCTATACATGGGCACTGTTGAAACCAAACAAAAAGAATTCACGGTGGCTAGATAGGACTATTTTCTAGTGACTGTCTGTGGGAACTCAAACAGAATCCATTTGTTTCTTTGTTTCTCAGATTCACTTGTATAGGATACCTGTCCACGCCCATTCAGCTTGTAGAGTTTGTCTGTGCCTTTGGATCTCAAGAGAGTCTCCAGTAAGGGAGCACATAGGTGGTCTTGAGTTTTCATCAGTACTTCTAAACCTGTGTCTTTTGATTTTAGCACTCAAAGCCTGTACTTTTATTCTGATATTTGAGAGCCTTGCTCTTACTGCAATTTGAAATTTTTTTTGTTCTCATTAATACACAATCACATGCAGAACATTGTTTACTAGTCTACCCCCTTCACCAAGTCCCCACCAAATCCCAGTTACAGTCGTTGTCTGTCAGCATGTACTAAGATGCTGTAGAATCACTACTTGTCTACTCTGTGTTGTACAGCCCTACTCATGAAAACCCACCCTACACATTATACATGCTAATCCTAATGCCCCCATTCTTTTCCCCCGCCCTTATTACTCCCTTCCCAGAAACCCTACTCATACCCTTTCTCTTTGTTAACTGTTAGTCCACTCTCGTTTTCTGTGAGTCTGCTGCTGTTTTTTCCTCCAGTTTTTCTTTGTTATCATACTCCACACATGAGTGAAATCATTTGGTACATGTATTTCTCCGCCTGGCCTATTTGACTGAACAAAATACCCTCTAGGCTCCATACACGTTATTGCAAAAGATAGGATTGTTTTCTTCTTATGGCTGCTTACTGCACTTTTTAAATTGGATTTCATACTTCTTTCTTGTTTGTAGTTTCACTATGTGCTTTCCCCATTGCTCTCCCGGTTATGAGCAGTAGCTTTGTGTTAATCGATATGTACCTATATCTATCTATCTGCCTGTCTATCTATCTATCAATCAATCAATCATCTTTTTGTCTGCCCATCTGTCCTTGTGTACAAAACAGTTAACCATATAGCCTGTATCACTTTCCTACATTATGCTTCCAAAAATCCTGCAAGGTATCTAGGCTGTAGGGAGAGCAGTGGGTTCACCGAGACACCTGCAGGTCGAGTCGTCCGCGTGTACCTACAAAACAGGAAAAATGGTTGTGCAGAGACTTGAACCCGTGTCTCTATCCTCTGTCCTCTTTCATCTCCTTCTAACTTGCTGTCTGTATTTAGCCACATTCATTGACTAAGTGATTCCTGAGGACCACAAGTATCCTTCCTCTGGGCCAGTTGTCGACAGAAAAGTAAACTTGTTGCTTTGCTCACCACCATGTTTGAGGGGCATCGGCGTGATCAACGCTGATAGGACGGAGGGTCAAATAAAAAGGAAAACCAATTTCTAGACAGCAGCAGTTGGGAGCTAAGAGTGTATTGTGGAGTGACGTATTTATTTGAGTGTCCAAACTTCCCTCTTTAGGTGGTTATTACACCTTCACATTCGTGAACATCATAAAGCCCACTGATTTAAAAGGCCCAGATGCTTATTATTACAGCAACTCAGTTGTTGAGGTGAGAGAAAATTAGAAGTCCGTTGCTGCACCACTAAATCTATGGCTGGGAACTGCTGAAACCAAACAAAAATAATTCACGGTGGCCAGATAGGGCTATTTTCTACTGACTGTCTCTGGGGACTCAAACAGAATCTGTTTGTTTGATTGTTTGTATTTCAGTTTCACTCTTGTAGGGTACTTGTCCACACACCTTCGGCTTGTAGTTTGTCTGTGTCCTTGGATCTCAAGTGAGTCTCCTGTAAGTAAGCACGTAGGTGTCTTGAGATTTCATCCCTTCGTTTAACCCTGTGTCTTTTGTTTGCAGCACTCAGATTCTGACCTTTTATTCTGATGATTCAGAGCTGTGCACTTATTGCACTTAAAACAATTTTTTTATCATTAATCTACAATCACGTGAAGAACATTATGTTTACTATACTCCCCCCTTCACCAAGTCCCCCCATAAAACCTCTTCAGTCGCTGTCCATCAGCGTATTTGGATGCTGTAGACCCCTTCACCATGTACCCCCCAACAGACCCCGTTACAATCGCTGTCCATCAGCGAGTAGTAAGATGCTATATGATCTCTACTAGTCTTCTCTGTGTTGTACAGTACTCCCCATGCACACCCGACACCACGCATTATACATGCTAATCCTAATGCCCCCATTCTTTGTCCCCACACTTATCCCACCCTTCAGAACCACCCTGCCCAGTCCTTTTCCCTTTGGTAACTTTTAGTCAACTCTCGGGTTCTGTGAGTCTGCTGCTATTTTTTTCCTTCAGTTTTTCTTTGCTGTTATATTCCACACATGAGTGAATTCACTTGGTACTTGTCTTTCTCCGCCTGGCCTAGTTCTCTATCTCCATCCACGTCATTGCAAACGGTAGGATTTGTTTTCTTCTTAAGGCTGCTTACTGCACTTTTTAAACTGGATTTCATTCTTCCTTTTTGTCTGTAGTTTACCTATGTGCTTTCACCATTCATCTACTGATTATGAGCAATAGCTTTGTATCAATCGATGTGTATCTGTGTCTTCTATCTAACGGTCTGTCTGTCTATCTATGTATCTATCTAACTATGTATCTATGTATCTATCTATCTATCTTCGTATCATCTATCTATGATGTCTATCATCTATCAATCTATGTCCCTATCTTTCTATCTTTCATCTGTCATCTGTCTACTTATCTGTCTATGAATCAATCATCTTTTTGTCTGCCCATCTATCCTTATCTACAGAACAGTTAACAACATAGCCTATGTCACTTCCCTACATTATGCTCCCAGAAATCTTGTAAGGTAACTAGGCCGTAAGGAGAGCACTGGGTTCACCGAGACACTTGCAGGTCGAGTCAGCCGCGTGTGCTTAGAAAACCATTAAATGGTGTTGCAGGGACTTGAACCCATATCTCTGTCCTCTGTCATCTTTTACCTCCTTCTCGCTTACTCACTGTATTTAGCCACATTCATGGACTAAGTGCTCACTGAAGACCTCAAGTATCCTTCATCTGGGCCTGTTGTCGACAGAAAAGTGTACTTGGTTCTTTGCACACCACCATGTTTGAGGGACATCGGCGTGATCACTGCTGTTAGGTGGAGGAACAAATATAAAGGAACACCTATTTCGAGACAGGAGCAGTTGGGAACAAAGAATGTGTTGTGGAGTGAAGTGTTTATTTGAGGGTCCAAACTTCTGTCTTTAGGTGGTTATTACATCTTCACATTCGTGAACATCATAAAGCCCACTGATTTCAAAAGCCCAGATTCTTATTATCACAGCAACTCAGTTTTTGAGGTGAGAGAAAATGAGAAGTACGTTGCTGCACCACTAAAACTATGCCTGGGCCGTGCTGAAACCAAACAAAAAGAATTCACGGTGGCTAGATAGGGCTTTTTCCTACTGACTCTCCTGGGGACTCAAACAGAATCCATTTGTTTGTTTGTTTCTCAGCTTCACTTGTGTAGGTTACCTGTCCCCACACCTTCAGCTTGTAGTTTGTCTGTGTCCTTGGATCTCAAGTGAGTCTCCTGTAAGTAAGCACGTAGGTGTCTTGAGTTTTCATCCCTTCTTTTAACCCTGTGTCTTTTGTTTGCAGCAATCAGAGCCTGACCTTTTATTCTGAGGATTCAGAACTGTGCCCTTATTGCACTTAAAAAATTTTTTTTGTTATCATTGTTCTACAATCACGTGAAGAACATTATGTTTACTATGCTCCCCCCTTCAACAAGTCCCCCCCCAAAACCTCTTACTGTCGCAGTCCAACAGCGTAGATGGATGCTGTAGACCACTTCACCATTTCCCCCCCACAGACACCATTACAGTCACTGTTCATCAGCGGGTAAGATGCTATATGATCTCTACTAGTCTTCTCTGTGTTGTACAGCACTCCTCATGCCCCCTCCGACCCCATGCAATATACATGCTTATCCTAATGCCCCCATACTTTCTCCCCACACTTATCCCTCCCTTCAGACAAACCCTGCCCAGTCCTTTTCCCTTTGGTAACTTTTAGTCAACTCTCGGGTTCTGTGAGTCTGCTGCTTTTTTTTCTTCAGTTTTTGTTTTTGTTACGCTCTACACATGAGTGAAATCATTTGGTACTTGTCTTTCTCCACCTGGCCCATTTCTCTGAACATTCTACCGTCTAGCTCCATCCACGTCATTGCAAATGGTAGGATTGTTTTCTTCTTATGGCTCCTTACTGCACTTTGTAAACTGGATTTCATTCTTCCTTTTTGTTTGTAGTTTAGCTACGTGCTTTCACCACTCATCACCTGGTTATGAGCAATAGCTTTGTGTCAATCGATATGTATCTGTATCTATCTATCTATCACTCTGTCTGTATATCTATCTATCTTTCTATATATCATTCTATCTATCTCTCTATCTATCCTTCTCTGTATTTATCTATCCATCTATCTAGCTTCCTATCATATATCTATCATGTGTATCATCTATCTATCTATCATCTGTCATCTATATATATGTCTATCTATGAATCAATCATCTTTCTGTCTGCCCATCATCCTTGTGTACAGAATAGTTAACAACATCACCTAGGTCACCTCCCTGCATTATGCTTCCAAAAACATTGCAATGTCACTAGGCCGTAGGGAGATCACTGGGCTCCCTGAGACACTTGCAGATTGAGTCAGCTGCGTGTGCTTAGAAAACCAGTAAATGTTGTTGCAGTGACTTGAACCCGTATCTCTGTCCTCTGTCCTCTTTTACCTCCTTCTCGATTGCTAACTGTATTTAGCCACATTCATTGACTAAGTGCTCACTGAAGACCACAAGTATCCTTCCTCTGGGCCTGTTGTAGACAGAAAAGTATATTTAATTTTTTACTAACCACCATGTTTGAGGGACGTCGGCGTGATCACCACTGGTAGGTGGAGGGACAAATAAAAAGGAACACCTATTTCTAGACAGGATCATTTGGTAGGAAAGTGTGTGTTGTGGAGAGACGTGTTTGTTTGAGTGTCCAAACTTCCCTCTTTATATGGTTATTACTTCTTTACAATCGTGAACATCATAAAACCCACTGATTTAAAAAGCCCAGACGCATAGTTTTACAGCAATTCATTTGTTTAGGTGAGAAAAAATGTGAAGGACATTGCAGTACCACTAAATCTATACATGGGCACTGTTGAAACCAAACAAAAAGAATTCACGGTGGCTAGATAGGACTATTTTCTAGTGACTGTCTGTGGGAACTCAAACAGAATCCATTTGTTTCTTTGTTTCTCAGATTCACTTGTATAGGATACCTGTCCACGCCCATTCAGCTTGTAGAGTTTGTCTGTGCCTTTGGATCTCAAGAGAGTCTCCAGTAAGGGAGCACATAGGTGGTCTTGAGTTTTCATCAGTACTTCTAAACCTGTGTCTTTTGATTTTAGCACTCAAAGCCTGTACTTTTATTCTGATATTTGAGAGCCTTGCTCTTACTGCAATTTGAAATTTTTTTTGTTCTCATTAATACACAATCACATGCAGAACATTGTTTACTAGTCTACCCCCTTCACCAAGTCCCCACCAAATCCCAGTTACAGTCGCTGTCTGTCAGCATGTACTAAGATGCTGTAGAATCACTACTTGTCTACTCTGTGTTGTACAGCCCTACTCATGAAAACCCACCCTACACATTATACATGCTAATCCTAATGCCCCCATTCTTTTCCCCCGCCCTTATTACTCCCTTCCCAGAAACCCTACTCATACCCTTCCTCTTTGTTAACTGTTAGTCCACTCTCGTTTTCTGTGAGTCTGCTGCTGTTTTTTCCTTCAGTTTTTCTTTGTTATCATACTCCACACATGAGTGAAATCATTTGGTACATGTATTTCTCCGCCTGGCCTATTTGACTGAGCAAAATACCCTCTAGCTCCATACACGTTATTGCAAAAGATAGGATTGTTTTCTTCTTATGGCTGCTTACTGCACTTTTTAAATTGGATTTCATACTTCTTTCTTGTTTGTAGTTTCACTATGTGCTTTCCCCATTGCTCTCCCGGTTATGAGCAGTAGCTTTGTGTTAATCGATATGTACCTATATCTATCTATCTGCCTGTCTATCTATCTATCAATCAATCAATCATCTTTTTGTCTGCCCATCTGTCCTTGTGTACAAAACAGTTAACCATATAGCCTGTATCACTTTCCTACATTATGCTTCCAAAAATCCTGCAAGGTATCTAGGCTGTAGGGAGAGCAGTGGGTTCACCGAGACACCTGCAGGTCGAGTCGTCCGCGTGTACCTACAAAACAGGAAAAATGGTTGTGCAGAGACTTGAACCCGTGTCTCTATCCTCTGTCCTCTTTCATCTCCTTCTAACTTGCTGTCTGTATTTAGCCACATTCATTGACTAAGTGATTCCTGAGGACCACAAGTATAGTTCCTCTGGGCCTGTTGTCGACAGAAAAGTAAACTTGTTGCTTTGCTCACCACCATGTTTGAAGGGCATCGGCGTGATCAACGCTGATAGGACGGAGGGTCAAATAAAAAGGAAAACCAATTTCTAGACAGCAGCAGTTGGGAGCTAAGAGTGTATTGTGGAGTGACGTATTTATTTGAGTGTCCAAACTTCCCTCTTTAGGTGGTTATTACACCTTCACATTCGTGAACATCATAAAGCCCACTGATTTAAAAGACCCAGATGCTTATTATTACAGCAACTCAGTTGTTGAGGTGAGAGAAAATTAGAAGTCCGTTGCTGCACCACTAAATCTATGGCTGGGAACTGCTGAAACCAAACAAAAATAATTCACGGTGGCCAGATAGGGCTATTTTCTACTGACTGTCTCTGGGGACTCAAACAGAATCTGTTTGTTTGATTGTTTGTATTTCAGTTTCACTCTTGTAGGGTACTTGTCCACACACCTTCGGCTTGTAGTTTGTCTGTGTCCTTGGATCTCAAGTGAGTCTCCTGTAAGTAAGCACGTAGGTGTCTTGA